>NW_026005973.1:325917-329763 GCF_001458135.2 Marmota marmota marmota | reverse complement strand
TGTAGGCTCCCTATTTACCTCTCTTATTGTTTCTTTTGCTGAGAAAAAACTTTTTAGTTTGAGTAAGTCCCATTTGTTGATTCTAGTTATTAACTTTTGTGCTATGGGTGTCCTATTGAGGAATTTGGAGCCCGACCCCACAATATGTAGATCGTAGCCAACTTTTTCTTCTATCAGACGGCATGTCTCTGATTTGATATCAAGCTCCTCAAACTTGGAATCCTACAGACTCAGCCTCCTGAGTTGCTGGTATTACAAGTATGTTCCATTGCTCCTGGCTCCCATTCCACAGCATAACATTATTATTTATAGCAGCTAGAGGTAAATAACCTAAATACGTAACCATGGGTGAATAGGTGAATAAGGCTCAGCATATACATGCTGCGGGACATCATCCAGCCTTAAAGGAAATTCTGACACAGAATACAACAGAGAAACCTGAATAGAAGCTAAGTGAAGTAGGCCCGAACTAAGAAATAGTCCATTTGAGCTAGGCTCCCATAGTAGTCAAATTCATAGACACACAGGTGATTGCTAGGAGCTGGGGGACAAAGGGAATGTGGAGTTGTTGGGCAAATCTAAAACAGATGAACTGGTTGCAAAAAAAATCACCTTCTTAATGAAATAAACTAAGGACAATCCAGCACCAGGAGTGGTGCATGAATGAGAAAGCAGCCACACAACTCACAACACAGAGCCTTGTACAGGACTTGAAAATTCATACCCAAGCAAGAGAGGGGCCTTCTCTAGCTCATAATAACAGAACTCGCTATATGCAATGTGTGTGCCTTATTTGGATACTAATTGGAATAGATCAATTTTTTGTGTGTGTATGGCTTACTTTTTAAAACTGTCTTCAGTTTGATAAACTCTCAGGCTTAAAAAACTTATCAAAAAATCTGTTGAAAAAGAACAACAGTTTTTACATGTGGCTTGTGACAGCCATATACTTGTAGACTTACCAGAATGTTCCAAATGCATTGTAATGTTTGTTTATTCTTCATTATAGATTAATTATAAAGCAGCAGAGATTTTGGATGTACAGAGTATTAACTGATATCAAGGAATATTAATTTCACTAGTTGGGTAATAGTATAATTGTTTAAGAATGTGCAGCTCAATGGCAGAGCACTTGCCTAGCACTTGTGAGGCACTGGGTTTGATCCTCAGCACCACATAACAAATAAAAAGCATTGTGTCCATCTACAACAACAACAAAAGAATGTCTTGTAGGGCCTAGTGGCATGCACCTACTACCCAAGAGTCACCAGGGTATAGCAGGCTTCCAAGTTCAAGGCCAGCCTCAGTAACTTAGTGATTAAGCAGTCCTAGGTTCAATCCCCAGTACTAAAAACAAAACAAACAAACAAACAAACAAAACAAAAACAAAACAAAAAAAACCCCTCACAAACAAGGTTTTGAATACTGAGGGTGTTGTGACTAGAAAACAACGACCTCTGATAAGACAAAGGTTGATCCAATGACAGTTTGTACACATCATGTGATTCTATATAATATCTATGACACACCAATTATATAACTAAAACTTGCACATTATTTTGTATATATGTAGTTTGAGCATTCCATAAGCAAAATCCTAAATCTGAGATGCTCCAAAATACATATTTTATAGAACACCAACCCAAAACCAGTAAAATCCTTCACATCATTACACTTTGTCATCTCATTTTATACACACATAGACACACACGCTTTATTCCAAAATCTGAAAATAAATCTGAAACACTTCTGCTCCCCTCCAAATTTAAGATCAATAATATGAAATCTGTTCATACATATACATAGATTTACACACAAACAAATGACTATGCCAGAACAGCATGCCTGTAATCCCAGCTAAAGCTGAGGCAGGAGGGCAGAAGGTTCAAGGCCAGCCATGGTAACTCAGGGAGACCCTCAGCACCTCGGAGAGAACTGTTCTCAAAAGAAACAGGGCTGGGAATGTAGCTTGGTGGTAAAAGGTTCAATCCTCAACTTAAAAAAAAAAAAAAAGTGGCAGAAAAAATATATACTGCAGTCGTGTTCTTTGTAAGCATATATACAAAAGTCACAGAGCGTAAATACAGAAAGATGCTCAATTTTATTATTTGGGAATGCAAATCAAAAGTTTCCTAGAGCTGGGTGCAGGGCACCTGGCTGTCATTCTGGGGATTCTGGAATTCAAAGTCAGCCTCAGAACTTACCCAGGCTGTCTCAGAGTAAAAAATACAAAGGGGTAGGAATGTGGTTCAGTGCTTAAGCACCTCTGAGTTTGGGTTCAAACTCTGGTACCAAAAAATAAGTTCCCTGGAGTCAGGGCTCAGTGGTAGAGTACTTGCCTAGCATGCCCAAGGCCCTGGGTTCAATCCCCTAAACTCCCCCAAATAACACACAAAAACCCATATCCCTGTATTTGAAAGCCCCTACAGCCAGTGCTAGGGCAAAAGTCTGCCCTTGCTGCAATTAAAGGGATCCCAGGAATTGTTAGATCTTGGAGTAAATAACCTGGCAGAGGCCCTGTCACCCAACACTCACTTTTTAGGGTAATGTGTCCTGCAAAAGCCACAGGTACCACGAGAAAAAAACTGGAAATTACCCACATACCCAATGCTGACTTGGAACAAAGACACCAAAATGTCCAAACTATGGAAGAGTGCACAGCAAGGAGAAGAGATCCATGGAGAATAAAAGGTTCTCAGCCACCTGGCCTCAGAATCAGAACAAAATTCTAATAGTATCAAAGGAGAAAATCATAACAAAAATATGAAGTCATTAAAAAATGAGAAAGGCCCCTGACCCAAGGAAGCATACTCATTAACTAGAAGTGAACTTGGCACTCTACCTTATTCTCTTACCCTGCACCCCATAAGTAATAGCCCACCAAACTGAGCGTCTAAGGAGGCCAGAGCCTATACTAAATGAAGTGGAATTTAGTGTTTTGTGAGACACTGGGGATGCAATGGAGGGCCTCAAATACAGAGCCTGACCCTCTAGGCTCCTACCCCCAACTTGGAGTGGAAAGTTCATTAATACTGTCAGAAAAAAAAAAGGCCTCTTTTTAAGTAATTTACCTTAATGACTTATTGCAGATAGCTAATAAACCTATGAAAAGAGGGAGGCCATAAGCCAAGAAAACACAAATGTTTTCTTCTCCCATTCCTAAAACTAGGGAAGGGGCCAGGCTTGTGGCTCAGCAGTGGAGCCCTGGCCTGCAACCAGTACAGCCTTGGACCTTGGCTTCCATTCTCAACACTGCATATAAATAAATAAATGAAAATAAAGGTTCATCAACATCTAAAAAAAAAGACTAGGGAGAATTCACCTACCCACCCAGCCCTAAGGCCCCAGGCCTGTGAATTACTCAACAGTCTCACTTCTTCCTAAGGATACTGCCTCCTATTGCATAGTTACTAAGAAAATGAGCTTAAAAATAAAGCTCAGTTTTTCAGTTCCTTAGGTCTATAATGCTAACCCATGCCTCCTGTCTCAGCTTCACTTAGGTCTATAATGCTAACCAGAAATTTTGCTCAGCCTGTTTTACCTTGCTTTCCTAGGGACTCTCCACCCAGAGAAGCTAGGATCTTGAGCGGGAAATTGATCACTGATCACATTTATTTTCATTAATTAAACTAGATTTATATTTAATCATTATAAACTTGGTATCTAGACTGAGTTTTTATAGGTGGACAGAATATCTTTATGTGGTGCTAAGGTCTAAGGATTGAACTCAGTGCCTCAAGAAAGCCAGGCGAGCTCTCTCCCTCTGAGCCACAATCCCAGCCCCAAGCTAAACTCCTTTTATTTATTTTGGCAAGGAGGTTGGCATTGATCCTTGGGGGAGAGCTC
>NW_026005973.1:294322-323811 GCF_001458135.2 Marmota marmota marmota | reverse complement strand
AAAAAAAAAAAAAAAAAAAAAAAAAAAAAAAACAGGAAATGCTTTGGTTTTGTATATATTGCATCCCTAGGAAGAGTCCAGGGTTTCCCCTTCTTATGTTTTCCTTTTGCTTCTTCATGTTTCCCCTGAAATTATCAGTACAGTGAAGCCAACCTGACAGGATGGGGACACATTATTCTGTTTTTCTGGATCTTTGAGTTGCACATCTAGTCTGGAGCTGAGGACTCCCCAACTGTTTAACCTGCTTGTGAATTCACAATTTTCCCAGCTCTGTGATCAGACAAGCCAACCTCAATTATCTGTCGACATACAAACTCCAATTATTTATCTGTTCTTTTCTTTCTTTCTTTTTTGGTTGTTGTTTTGTTTTGTTTTGTTGTTGTTGATGTGCTGAGCATTGAATCCAGGACCTCATGGCATGGTAGACAAAAGCTTTGACACTGAGCCTAACCCTTTTAAAATTTAATTTAAACTTTTTGCAGGACTGGAAATTTAACCCTGGGCCTCACATATGCTAGACAAGTAAGGACTCTACTGCTGAGTGGCATCCCCAGCCCACAGCTGAATATTTGGCATAAAGATCTTTGGCTGCAAGAAATGGCATTTGATTTGCTTCACATGTGGAAATGTCTGTTTGTGCTGGCATGGTTCTTGCATTTCTTTTGCTGTTGTTTGTAGCAGAGTTGCCTGTGATTTTATAACTGGAATTGCATGGAGAGGTGCCTCTCACTTCAATTTCAAGGAAAGCACGTAACTCATTACTGTAGTAATGAACACACACACACAGGTAAACCACTACTCAGGATTTTTGAGGCCAACAGGTTAAACCTAAAGAGTTTAGCCAAGATTTAGGATTAAAAGCTCTAAAGATATTTATAGCATGAAGTGACCTGGGAGTTGGAGAACTGAGCCATAAACCAGATGTGGTGGCTGGTTCTAGCTTACATAGTATCTTCATGAAGATTAGTACATTTTATTTATTTATTTGTAATATTTATTTATGTTTTAGTTGTAGTTGCACACAAAACCTTTATTTATATGTGGAGCTCAGGATGGAACCAAGACACTCACACATGCTAAGCAAACTCTCTACCATTGAGCCACAACTCCAGCCCCAAAACAGTACATTTTATTTTATTGTATTTTTTTGAATGCATGCTTTTTGTTTATATGATTTCAATTATGTGTTAACAGGAAAAAATATAAGTTGGAAATTTCTGCACATCATACACTACAGAAGCCCCAATCCACAGATCCCTGCCATTTCCATCAGGCAAACAGGCCTCCATCCCCAGAGTGAAGCAGGTGGCATCACTATCTCAGACCTTAAAGGATAGCACAGAGCAATAGTAACAAGAACAGGATGGTATTGTCACCAAAACAGACTGGTAGATCAATGGTACAGAAGAGAGGACACAGAAACTACCCCACAAAACTACAATTATCTTATAGTAGGCAAAAGTGCCAAGAACATGCATTGGAGAAAAAGATAGGCTTTTCTACAAATGGTGCTGGGAAAACTGGAAATCCATATGCAACAAAATAAAATTAAAGCCCTATCTCTCACCATGCAAGAAAACTCAACTCATAATAGATTGAGGACTTAGGAATACAACCAGAGACCCTATGTCTAATAGAAGACAAAGTAGGCCCTAATCTCCTTCATATGGGATTAAGCCCCAGCTTTCTTAATAAGACTCCTGTGGCATAAGAACAAAAATCAAGAAGCAATAAATGGGATGGACTTCTAGGTTTTTGTTCTCATGACTAAAAGGTTCAGGGGTCACTCCACATAAACTGGACTAACTGGGCTGTGCAAAATAACCACATAGGAGACACAAATACCTTTTTCTTTGGGGTAGCTGTGATGCCTCCTCTGACCTTAAGGGGCAGAAGGAAGAGAGAGAGAGAGAGCATAAGCTGACCCCTTTCATTGAGGAGAAGCTATTCAAATGAGGCAAGGGGCCAGGTTTCAGAGGGCTGAGTCTATCTTCTTAATGTCCACTGTCAGCAGGTTGACTGACATCTGGGTAGGCCACACCCAAGGGCAAAGTAAGAGAAGGGGACACACCAGGCACTTCCATGGAAGATTCTATCCTAAACAGGGCAAGGGATTATATTACAAAGTAATAGGTGAGTGTAGCTTCATCCATGGGGCTGTAGCAAGACACACCCATGCACTAGACACCATCCCTCCAACCCAGGAAGGGTGGTGATAGCTCTGCCACATTTCTGTGACTGAGAACCTCAGTACCCAGCTGGGGAGTGTGACTCAGTCACATGCAAGGTTGGTCTCCAACAATGGACTCAATCTAAAAAGTTTCTTCTCAGCAAAAGAAACAATCTGTGAGGGGAATAGACAGCCTACATCTTGGGAGCAAATATTTACCCCTCATACATCAGATAGAGCACCAATCACCAGGGTATATAAAGAACTCAAAAAGCTAGATACCAAAAATAAATAAATAAATAGCCCAATCAATATATGGGCCAAGGTTCAGAAGGGACACTTCTCAGAAGATGATGTTCAATCAATCAAGAAACACTTGAAAAAATGTTCATCATCACTAGCAATTAGAGAAATATAAATCAAAACCACTCTAAGATTCCATCTCTCTTCAGTCAGAATGGCAGGTATTATGCATACAAACAATAATAAGTGTTGATGAGGATGTGGGGGAAAAGGTACACTCCTACACTGTTGGTGGGACTGCAAAATGCTGCAGTCAATATGGAAAGCAGTATGGAGAGTCCTTGGAAAACTTGGAATGGAACCACTATATAATCCAGCTATCCTAATCTTTGGTCTATACCCAAAAGACTGGAAAACAGCATACTACAGAAACACAGACTCATAATGTTTATAGCAGCACAATTCACAATAGCTAAATTGTAGAACCAACCTAGATGCTCTTTAATAGATGAATGAATAAAAAACATGTGGCATATATACACAATGGAATATTACTGAGCAGTAAAACAATAAAACCATGGAATTTTCAGGTAAAAGGATAGAATTAGAGAAGATAATGCTAAGTGAAGTTAGCCAATCCCCCAAAACCAAATGCCAAATGTTTTCTTTGATATAAGGAGGCTGATTCTTAGCGGGATAGGGAGAGGGAACGTGGGAGGGAAATCTGGATAAGAGTTTTTGGAATTCACAAGAGGGCTCTGAGCCAGGTGCAGTGGTCCACACCTGTAATCCCAGCAGTTCAGAAGCCTAAAGTATGAGGATTATGAGTTCAAGGTCAGTCTCAGCAATTTAGCAATTTAGCTAGGCCCTGTCTCAAAATAAAATATAAAGAAAAGGGCTGGGGATGTAGCTCATTGGTTAAGTGCCCCTGGCTTCAATCCCTAGTACCAAACAAACAAACCAACAAAACAAAAAGGGCTGGGGATATAGCTCAGCTGGTCAGTGCTTGCCTCACATGAACAAGGCCATGGGTTTGATCCCTAGCTCCACACAAAAAAAGAGGGTGCTGAGTGTAGAGGAACAAGGCATTTTGCACAGATATGGCTACTGCACACCCACAATTACTTACCTCTTCCTCAGCATTGGTGCCAAGGTGGTGGCTCTGCTTCCAGCCCTATGGATGTCAGGACTCAAATAGGAACTAGGAAAAACTGGTGGGGTGGGATCACTAGGGACCCTTTGGCACCATCTGCACTTGCCCTGGGTCTAGAAGCCTCTTCTATTTCCAGGGCTGGAGGCCAGAAATTCTATGGAGTCCCACCTCTTCTCACCCAGACTCTGCAGCCTAAGTAGAAGATGATTAGAAATTTCCTTTGGGGCTTAGTAGTATTGTAGCCTAGAGGACAGGTCTTTATGAGGTAATCTTTCTCTAAACAAAAGGCTTCTGTGGAGATGAATGGCTGTTCCCACCTGTTATGAAAGAGTCTTTCTGGGGCTGGGGTGCAGCTTAGGGGCAGGATATGTGTTTAGCACTCAGGTAGACCTGAATTGAATCCCCAGCACACCCAAACACCCACAGTGTTTCCAGTTTCTTGTCTGTCATCACAATGTCTGGGGTCCCTCTGCTGTATTTAGGCAGGGAGATCAAGCAATGTCTTTTGAACAAGATTTCCATCTTTATAGCCACACATGAAATCAGGTAAATGGAAAATCTGCACCATCTTCTGGTCATGATGATGTGACATTTTCTGTAGACTTCTGGTTCTTCAATTATTAGAAGGAGGGTTGCCTCTGCTTTTCCAGTTGCTAAATCTGAGGTTCTTTAATAATTTGGTGTTTGTGTGTGTTTGTGTGTATACTGTCAATGAAGAATCACCTGAGGAAGTAGGTCAAAATGGAGATTCTAATTTTTGGTACTGGGGATTAAACTCAGGGGAACTTTACTACTGAGCTGCAGCCCCCTTTTAATTTATTTAGTTTGAAAAAAGGTTCCTACAAATTTCTGATCCTGGCCTTGAACTGGCAATCCTCCTGCCCCAGCTTCCAGAGTTGCTGGAATTACAGGAGTGTGCCATCACGCTAGGTGAGATTCTGATGTCTAAATGTGCACCTGTCCCTATCCAGGATCTTAACGGGAACTGTTTATGGAACACACTCTCAGGAAAAAAATGATACCATTAGGGCTGAGGGTGTAGATCAGTGGTAGAGTGGTAGAAGGCTTGCCTATCGTGCCCAAGAACCTGGGTGTAATTCCCAGCAACAAAATCAATAAATAAAAAATAACCATCCCCAAACAACAACCACAATACAATGCTATGAAGGCCAAACCTTCATTGCTTTAAGGGGCAATTCTGACGGAAACTCCCCACATGAAGACACCTCAGTGACCCCGTCATGCCAGGGGTGAACTGCAGGCTCCTCATGAGGACCTGCTTCTCACATCTCATGCTGGAGGCACATATGACTTTGGGTGGTTTGTGGAACATGCTCTTCTCAAATGCTGCTGTTTTCCAGGGACACCATGTGGAAGCACACCCCCATCACTTCTCTGGCCACCTGGTTAACTCCTACTGCTCTGCAGCCTCTGCAGGTGGCTTTCCTAGCTCCATGCTCCCTAGTCCTGCTTCTTTGTCTTCCTCTCCTGCAATCACTATTTCCTCATCTGCCTCCCCAGATGACTCAGCAAGCTGAGCCCAGGAAATGGGTCTTATTCTGTTTTGTATCTCTTGAAGTTGACACATGGTCAACCTGAAATGTATTACTTAAGGCATGAAATAATTGTGTTGTACCTCCTATGTGTTTTTAGTTTTTTTAGAGGGGAGCACTGGGAATTGAACCCAGGGACCCTTTACAACTAAGCCACATCCCCAGGCCTTTTATTTTGAGACAGGGACTTTTGCCAAGTTTCTCATGGCCTCACTAAGTTGCTGAGGCTGGCCTGGAAGATGTGAGCCTACCTCCTCTGCCTCTCAAGATATGAAGGGTCAGGCATGGGCCACCAAACACGGAATTGAGTCTCTATTTTGGGGTTTTTTTTGGGTGATGGTGGTGGTGGTACTGGGGATTGAACTCAGGGGCACTCGGCCACTGAGCCAAGTCCCCAGCCCTATTTTGTGTTTTCAAGACAGGGTCTCACAGAGCTGTTTTTCGCCTGGCCGTTGCTGAGGTTGGCTTTGATTTTCCTGTCTCAACCTCTGGAGTCTCAGGGATTACAGCCATGCCCCACCAAACCCCGCAGGAGTCTCCGGATTTTAAAGATCAGTTTTAATTACTGTTCAGTTGTTAGTATAGGGGATCGAACCCTGGGGCACTTTACCAATGAGCTGCATCCCCAGTCTTCTTCTCTTTCTCCCTCTCCTCCTCTCCCCCTCCTCATCCTTCTCTCTCTCCTCCTCCTCCTTCTCAGTGCACCTACAATTGCTTTAAATACACAATAAAATAAAAAAGTTCTTTCAATTCTTGGAAGGGGACAAGAGAAGGGTAGGGATGGGGACACCTGAGGACTGAAATCCATGCCCAAGCCCTGAAGCCTCACCTTTGTATTCTAGTGCTCAGTGTCAAGGGCCCGACAAACGGATCCGAATGGCTAATGGAAAAATGGAGACTGAAAGGCAATGGAACCCCACAAGTATGAAGATCATGTCCACCTTCCTATAAGGTCTGTTAAAGACCTGGCTGGGGGCGCGGGGGGTGGGGGGTGGTGGTGGGGGGTCGCCAACATCATGAGGCTTGGCGGCAGGGGCGGTGGAGAAGCCTCTCATTACCCCCGGGGCTCCGGGGCCATTCTTTTCTCCTCTCCCTGTACATTTATTGCAGGGGTGTGCTGCCCTCCCTCTCCCCTCCTTTCCAGTTCCCATTGAGGACTCAGCTAAAAGCACTTTTTGTTCTCCAGCTGGAGGGTTAGATTCCAGAGACCCAGAATCGCAGCGCCTCTCGTGCGCCCCCGCGCGGCTGTATGAAGCCTCTGTGGCTGCAACTGGGGATGACAACCCAGCTGGAGGTCCTTGGAGAAGTTTGTGGGGATTTGTGGCCCCTGTCTGGACTCCACTCTACCCTGTGAAGATGCTTGAACTGGCACCCTCAGTTCTGCATGTCTTCTCCATAGGCCCCCCCTCCTCATTCCTGATTGGCTAGAAAATATTATTGTAATTGCCTGGGACTGAAGCCTTTAAGCCAAATGTTTATGGGAGGCTCTAAAACAGTTATTTCCAACTCTGGCTGCTCCTGAGAATCCTCTGAGGAGCTTAAAGAAAACAAAACAAAATTTCTTCATCTCTTCCTCTCTCTAGTTCCCATTTGAGTAGTCTGGCTTGTAGCCTGGGCATGGGAATTTAAAATATCCCCAGGTGATTTTAAAGCACAGCAGAGGCTATGAATTACTGTCCTGCCAGGTGTGGTGGCACAGGCTCCAGCTACTTGGAGCTAAATCAAGGGATCACAAGTTCAAGGTTAACCTAAACAACTAGTGACACCCTATCTCAAAAAAAAAAAAAAAAAAAAAGGCTTGTGGTGTAGCTCAGTGGTAGAGATCTTGCTTAGCATATAGGACCCCTAGGTTCAATGCCCAGTACTGGAAATAAAAAATCAAAAACCATCTGCCTTAAACAAGCAGAGTGATTAGCTTGCTGGGCTTTCAGGATAGATGGGGGCTGTATGTTATTTCTGATGCTAATAAATATTGATATAGTTGCCGACTCAATGTGATGCTTGCTCTCCAGTGTGACATACCTCCACTAGTAAGGCCATGATTAGGGTTTACCTATGTTCCTATCTTCTTCTAAAATTGATGTCCACTTGGATTTCTCAAAAAGAACCTGGAAATTGTGAATGGCCACAGACTGGAAGTAGAAAGGGCAATGGGGACCTAATGTACTCAAACTTAGGTGATCATCAGAACACAGATTTCTGGGTCCCACTCTAGAGGTCCTGACCCAGTTGTTCCAAAGTAGGGCATACATATACTTGTCTCCCAATGATACTGATGATGGTGGTCCATGCTATGCCTGGAGAACTGCCCTCAGTGCTCAGGCATAGTGCTCACAAAGGCCTATGGTGAGAGAGCTCAGCTTGTCCTGGGTTGTGTTTTTTTGAGACAAGAGTTAACCTACTGCTGGATACTTCCATGGAAGTGAAATCATGGAGGGCCCCACAACTATGCTGTGTTTGGACATTGCCCCAAGTGCCTGACAAACCACCTGATTAGTATCTTAGGGTATATAGGATCCCTGGGTGGAGGGATGGCAGAGGCCAGGTCTCCAGCTATCTGCTCTGGGGTTCTGGGGAGGTAGAAGAAGTGATCAGGGCTGCCCTGCAGCTGGGCATACTAGAGGGGCAGGGATTGAATGGGGTTGAATATAAGAATACATAAGACTTACATGCTTACCTAAGCTAAGGCCATTCCTAAGGGACTCTGCTCAAGGTTCCATGATATTGTGAGAGAGTTAATTTGATGTGTCATCTTGGAGGGTGTTTTTGGATGAGAGTATCCTTTAAAGCAGTGGACTTCTATTGCCTTCCATAGAGTGGTTGAGCCTTCTCCAACCAGTTTAGGGCCTGAATAGAACAAAAAGAGTAGTTTGTCCAGTTGTAGTGGCCCACTTCTGTAATCTCAGTGATTTGGGAGGCAGAGGCATGAGGATTGCAAGTTCAACTGTGGCCTCAGCAACTCAGTGAGGACCTAAGCAACTTAATCTATTTAGTAAGCCCTTGTATCAAATTTGCTCTCCCCCCTCTACACATAGTCTCATTATTCTAGTTCACTTTAATAGATAAGTATAAATAAACTCTAAAATTGGAGGGGAAATCTGGTACAAAAAGTTCCATTTGTTTAGAAAATTTGAAAAACAATAGTATAAGAAAGGAGATGTTTCGAAAACCACAATGTGGCCTCCCAGTGTCTCCCTGTGTCCCAGCTGAAGGGGCAGCTGGATCTCACTGAGGGGTGCTCTCTTTTCTCTGGGTCGTCTCGCTACAGCAGCTTCCAGACATGGCGATCCAGGGGGACCTGGAAGCAGTTTTATCCTCTCGCTGGCCTCACAGGAGTATCCCATGTCCACTCTCCAGAACCTCCAATCTTTCCACACCTTTGCTGATGCAACTAAGGGTTCTGACTTACTCCAGGCAGGGACTGAGGATGACTTTCTTATTGAAATCTAGCAACCTGCAGCAGGAAGGGCATTGCAGGTGATTAGGGCAAAAAGAAACCCAATCTGGCTAGATTATTCAGCTTTAAGGTGACCAAAAAGAAAACCATTTTCCAGTGTCTCTGGGAGGTTGGTGTTGTGAAGAAAGAGCAGCTTAAGGCTCATGGATTCTAACAAGAAACTAAGCACCTAAAATATTTGGAGAATTCCTACCCTTCTTGTTGAACATAAACACCTAAATATGTGGAGAATTTCTTTTTCTTCTCCTTTCTTCCTCCTCCTCCTCCTCCTTCTTCTTTACCAAAGACTGAACCCAGGTTGCTTAAGCACTGAGTCACATCCCCAGCCCTTTTTTGTGTTTTATTTAGAGACAGGGTCTCACCCAGTTGCTTAGGGCTTAGCTAAATTGCTGAAACTGGCTTTAAACTGCATCCTCCTGTCTCAGTCTCCTAAGCTACAGGGTTTACAGGCCTGGGCCATGGTGCCAGCCTCCAGCTTCATTATAATGGTCTCTGAGCCCATGACCTGCAATGTCAGGACCCCTATGCTCTTTTCAAGCAGCCTGTCTCTTACACCAAGCAACTCTGATAAATGTGTAAAGTGACCCAAAATCGGTGTTCTGACCTTTTCATAGGGTGATTAGATGGAAGTTGTTTGGAGTTCACAGCAAGAGAGATCTTGTGAACAGCAAAGATATTCAAGACAATCAGAGTCTTGGGGCCTGGAATCCTCTTCTTGAGAACACAGGGAGGGATGTGGTCTTTCCTAGTAGGATTTGAGTTGGACAATGTTCTGCATAGAACAGTGAGGACCCCTGGAAATGTCACTTGCTTTTTTAGTTGTACTTGGGCACAATAGCTTTGTTTTATTTATTTATCTTTATGTTGTGCTAAGGATCGAACTCAGGGCCTTGCACGCACTAGGCCAGCACTCTACCACTGAGCACAACCCCAGCCCCTTTCCTGTCTTTTTGGAGTGAGCATAGATGATGGCATAAGTGTCAAGAACTGTGAAGTACCTGGGATTTCATCTTTTTTTTTTTTCTTTGTACCAGGCATTGACCCAGGGGTGCTTAACCACTAAGCCACATACCAGCTCTTTCTTCTTTTTTTATTTTTAGTTTTAGATGCACACAATCTTTATTTTATTTATTTATGTGATGCTGAGGATCAAACCCAGTGCCCCACATGTGCAAGGCAAGTGCTCTACCAATGAGCCACAACCCTAGCCCCTCTCAGTCCTTTCTTCTTTTTTATTTTGAGACAGGGTCTTGTGAAGTTGAGGAGGCTGACCTCAAATTTGAGATCATCCTGTCTCAGCCTTTTATGTCTTGTAATGGGCAGTAGGAGAGTCTGACCCTGTTTTATGAGAAGATACCACCTCTATGTTCCAGGGCTATTTGCTATACAAACACCCTAAACTGGGTGCACATGCCTGTCATCCCAGCAACTCAGGAAACTGAGTGAGGCAGGGGGATGACAATCTGAGGCCAGCCTAGATAACTTAGTGAGAGTCTCAAAATAAAATAAGGAAAAGGATTGGGGATGTAGCTCAACGGCAGAATGCTCCTGAGCTCATGGGTTCAATCCCTAGTACCAGAAAAAGAAAAAAGAAAAAAGAGAATAAGCAGGTAATATTGAGTCTAGATATGCAGAAAGGTAAGAAACCCCATGGAAAACTGACTTCCAACAATATTCTCAGAGGCACTGTTCCACATTTCCCGAACACAACTGCAGACAGGGACCTTACCTGATGGCAAAGCCACTTTGTACACTTTGTCCATCCAATAGCCATCCTCCTGATAGCTACACACAGATATTTGTAGATCACTTTCTGATTTTCAAAGTATTTTCACTCACTTATAACTCCTATTCCACAAGACTCCTTATAGCTATTTTCATTTTAAATAATATTCTTCCCGTAAATGTGAATTTTTCTGTAACCTGGCCTCTTGCAAGAGGGATGCTCAGTAGTGATCAAGGCCAAACTATTCTTATTCCAGAGGAAACACCTGTGCTCTAGGAGAGAGATTTTCCCCAGCTCCCCCAACAAGGGATGGGAATTCATAGCTGCAGCTGTCCCCTGCGGCTACTATGGGACCTCTGAATATGAGGACAGGTGGAGAGGCCATGTAAAATGGAATGGAGTGGAAAGTCTCCTAGGAATAAGGTACTTTTTTGTCTTTGTATCTCTATGGTCAGTGCAGAGCCTGGCGACCAGTAGGACTCTGTAAATGACCACTGAATTGTGTGTGGAGTGTATTGATCTGGACCACAAAGACGGTGAGGGAAGAAGGGACCCAGAGTCAAGCAGAGGGGCAGAAGGGAGGGCAAGCTGCAAATGCCATTTGAATTAACTAACAATTGGGGAGAGTGGTCTGGATGGAGACTCACAGTTGGGTTCATCCAGTGAACAACCATTACCTTGGGGCTGAGTAAAACACACCAAAAATTCATACAGGCTTCTCTGGAAAGATGTGTCTGGGTTTCAGAGAAATGGGGGACCAGAATATGTAGTAATGCACACCATGAACTGGGCAATTACCATACACCATCTCCAACCCGCATGAAGACCCTGACAGGTAACACCTGCCTAGGGCTTGCTGAGGACCCCATTCCCACCACAAGTCCACCAGACCAAGAATGCTCATCATTCCTGTCTTCCCTGATCAGGGAGAGATATGGAGGATATCTTGCACACATTCATGTGGATCCTAAGTGGCAGCCTGGATTTTTCTGATTTCAAGCCCCCCCTTTTTTTTTCAAAGCCCCAGGGCACTGAATAGGGCAGCAGAATGCACAGGGACTGCAGATTGGAGTTGTAATCAGCCAGCACAGCAGCAAACTCGTCCTCAGCACTTTTTAGACATGGTGTACAGAGCCACAAGGAATCAGAAAGCAAGGAAAACCCAGTCTTGGCCTGATTCTTTCCATCTTACAAAGCCCAGTATCCCATCAGAGAGAAAGCGCTGACCTGCCTGGAACTCAGGAGAACCACAGGGGCAAAATATAATCAATTCAGGCTGGGATTGTGGCTCAGTAGTAGAGCACACACCTAGCATGCATGAGGCACTGAGTTCAATCCTCAGCATCCCATAGAAATAAATTAAAGATATTGTGTTCATCAATATATATATAAAAAATAAAATATTAAAATACATATATATATATAAATTATTGTAAGAGGACTATAGGAAAATATCAACATATAAATAGTGTATACAAGGAAGATGGGAATGGGAAAGAGTAAAATGAATCAGACATAACTTTCCTTCCTTCACATATAAATACACAACCAGTGTAACTCCCCGTCATGTACAACCACAATAATGGAAAGTTATACTCCTTATATGTATAATATGTCAAAATATGCTCTACTGTCATGAGAAACTAAAAAAAACACATAAAAATATTTTAAATAGTATGTACAAGGATATCTATGGGAAATAAGACATTGTTCATTTTTAATCAGAAAAATTACCACCACACATTACTCTAATTACATCCTTTATCTTATGTGATTCTTACAAAAGTCCTGTGAGATACACACAGAAAGGCCATTCATTTGTAAACAAAGGTAGGATTCAGGGAAGGCAGTGAGGCAGCCAGGATCCCATGTTGGTGGCTGGCAGAGCTGGAGATGGGACTCTCATTCTGATTCTCTTGCTGTGTCCACCCGTGATCACAGGGATGTCAACAGCTACAGATTAGAAATAGCCACAGGGACATGAGATTTCTTGAAACAAAGGCTTCTGGGTATCATTAATCTAAAAAGGCCAGAGGCATGGAGCAGACCAAGGCTTCCTGGGGAAGGCAGGGCCAGGGCGGTGATAGGAAGGCAGGCCGCTGAAGCACTCAACCTTCATGTCCCCCATGGCTCCACATGTATCAGTGCTGGGTGCTAGGTGCTGTGGAGACAGAGACAAAGATGACAGTCCCTGCCAACAACTGTACAGTCCTTGAGAACAGAAGAGATTCATAAGCTGTGATGCCCAGTGTGATGTATCCCACCTAGGTGGTGGTGGCTGGTTGGAAAGCCTTTAGAGCAGATGGAGTACATGACTAGCACCCTGGGGAAGTAGAATTCTGCCAGACAGAGAAGGAAAGCCACGTTGGAAGGAATGGTCATTTTCTTGAGGAGTCCCTGCCGAGCATCCAGGTACTGGCAACAGCCTCACCATATCCCCGTTGCCCTGTGTGCAGGGAGGCCAGACTGCCCTGATGCTGGGGGTCAACCATGACCAGGAGGACATGGTCCAAGTTCTACTGAGCTGCCAGGCAGAGGTCAACCTGCAGTACCACAGTGGATTGTGGGTTCTCATGCTGGCCTGTCACCTTGGCAATGCCGACCTGATGTGTCTGCTCCTGGCCCACCCGGCCTGCAACAGCAGCCTGACTGATAAGGTGATGTTTAACTTCTGGTCCTGAAATGTGCCTCGATGGCCAGCAGAATCCAAGGAACCACTGTGATAGTAAAAGCAAAAGTGACTCCAATCGTTTTTTGACTCCATTCTGTAAAACAACCATGCCAAATACAAGGGTCATGACTGGGACAAGATGTTCTTTTCCTTTTGCTATAGAAACCTTTAAGAACATGGAACTACCTAATGGGGCATTGTTTCTATAACTAGGGTAACGGGGCTCTGTTTCTCTAACTGGGGTGATTGGGCTAACTGTGATTGGTTAGGCTTCCCACTTGACTGCACTCTCCCACTTCTGTAACCTGGATTGCTTGTATTGGCTAGACCTCTGAACATCACTTTTGTGATTTTCAGGCTTACACAGAGTGCCTTGCAATTGTTCTGGGCTGATTAGGGAACAACTTTACTGGTCAGTCATCATCGGTGTGCTTCAATAAAGTCTTGATTCGATTATACGTGAGTGGTCTGGAAGTCAGTTTATGAAACCCCGGGACAAAGCTTTAACTATAACACCATATGGTGGTAGTAAGAAAAAATCAACCTCACAAGGCTGTTGTAGATTTAAATGAGGCAATACAGTGCTTGGAGCCAGACACCTGGGAAACCCTCAGCTCTGAGCAACTGGATGAAGGAGCAAACTTTACAGAGTCATCTCTCGTAGTTAAATTGGAAATACCTCTATGATATTGATCCACTCTGCAAACTGGCCCATTCCACTGAGCCGGCCTGCGAGTAGCCCCTTTAGACCCAGGTTTCTTAAATAAAGGTCTCAGTATGGTGAGCACATTGACGACGATGACAACGACGACAATTAAAACAAACCTGTTGCCAAAATCATTAAACTCCACGATGACCTTCTGAGGTTGATATATAGCTGCCGCCAATTTGCTAGAGGAAACTGAGGCCCCAAAAGGTAAGGTGCATGGGGTAAAGTACCCAAGATCACACAGCTGGTGGATCCCACCTCCCTTGAACTCCTGAGCCCAATATCCTGCTCTTCCATCATCCTGGTTTTTGTCCCATGGAAGCGACGTGTCTCTAGATCGCAGGTGAATCTTCTGCACCTTTCAGAGAGCCCACTGCATATCAGCAAATGAATCAACAAGTGAATAAGTGAACCCCAATGTTTGGAGACCAATCATCAGAAACTACAGGAGGTGTAGCTTGGAGGTACAGTAGCCTTGAGCTTAAGCCCAGTACAGTGGGGAGGGGGGAGCAAATTGCTTTGGGCAGTGGGAGCCAATGAAAAATTTCTGAATAATGGGGCCATTTGATCAGATTTGCTTCTTCCGATGATCACAGGGGGAGACTGGAAGCAAAGTGATAAGTTGGAAGTTTCTTATGAGACACTGGATATAGAGCAATTTGGGTGGGGATGAAGACAGAGCCCTGCAGGAAAGGAATCAGGAACTGGGGCATGCCAAGATGGGGTGACATACCCATGGAGAGGCATCAGAAATGGGTGACAGGAGAATGGTGGTATCATTGTTCAATATATCTATGTTCTTTTCCTCCTTAGTAACATAACTCCCAAATTTTAGCTGGGCACCTAACCACCCAGGGGACAGACACCATTTCCCAGCCCCCCTTGAGTTTGGTGTGGCCAAGCAACTAAGTTCTGGCTAATGAGCTGTTAGCAAGGCAAAGGGTGCAAACTCTGGCTCCTGAATTTAAAGTGAAGGGGATGCATGTTCCCCCTCCCATTGGCTGGAATGTGGTATCCAGACAGCTTGATCCATGAACATGAGGTCCACACCTGAGGGATGATGGAACAGTGAGTCTGAAGCAGCCTCATCGCCATCCAATCTGCTCTGGACTACTCATTCCCTATTTGATATTTGAGCATGGAATAATACTCTAACTTTTTAAGACACTGTACATTTGAAACTCTGTTGAGTTGAACAAATATCCTCAGAACCCTGTGGCAATCTCAAGGGTCTAATGCTATACCATAAGTGGACTTCAGCATAGAAAAGGTTAGGAAAGCCTTTTGGAAGGAACATCATGGCAAAGCTAGGTATGGTGGATGTCTCCTCCTGGTACCAGCCCCTGTTCATATCCACAGTGGAAGAACTCAGCCCAAAGACCTGCAGAAAGGGGTCACCTGGAAGATGCCTGAATATAAACTGGGATGCCTAAGGCAGCCAGTCCTTAAACCAATCAGTGAGTTTAATATGACTTGGTGTGGAAATCTGTGCAAAGCCATTGAATTATCTGAGCATTTCAAATATAAAAACATGTAGAGTTTCAGGCAATAGTGGTGGATTATTGTCAGAGAGTGCAACCATGGAGTGCAAGAGACATGAGGACAGAAGCTGAATTTGCATGAGTAGAGGTCAAGACAAATTGAAGGTAGGAGCAAGAAGGAACTAGGAGTGGGCATCAGATCAAGAGCAAAGAATAAGCTTATGGAGTAGCTGCCTCCTGGACTACCTACCAAGTTCCCCTGGCCTGGAAACCTCCCTTCCTAGACCCATTCCTCATCCCAGGACAGCACCAGTTAGCTGCCATGTTCCTGCAAGAGAACTAACTTGGCCTCTGGCCCCCAGAAAACAGGTACCAGACACTACCTGTGCCAATCAAAAACTTAGGAGCTGGGATTTAGAAGAGGGCTTCAGCCCCCTTCTGGTGTCCAGGTTGTAACATGTGGATCTCAGAAGCTACTGGTGCCAGGGTCAGCCAAGTGGGCTGAGGGCCACAAGGAACTCTTCAGATGGAAAGACTGGAGCAGATGCCCAGATCAGAGCAGTGGTGAGAAACTACTTCCTGATGTGACCAGGGCAACCCTTGCTCCATGAAGGCTCCAATGCATACCTCCCTTGCCTTCAGTAACTGCCCTAGGTGAGTGTCTTTCCCATGCCTCCTCTGGGTATGCAGCCTGCGGAAGCCAACCAAGGCCTGGTATCTACTCAGACGTCTCAGGGGTTGGATCCCAGTTGGGCCACTTGGCCATTCAGGTTCTTGATCTAAAAACTGGGATGGCAGTTCCTCCTCTGTTCTTGCAAGCATTTAATTAGTTAGAGCACTCAGCACAGTGCTTGGCTCAGGGCAGAGCTCCGCAGAGAGCTTTCTGTTTCCCTAGATCTGGCCATGTGCTTAGCATCTTGACTTCCCCAGGTCCTTCAGCCCTCCACATCTGAGGGCTTCACATCTGTGTATTCAACCAACTGTGAATTGACAAATGTTTAGAAAAATGTACTTTATGTGTACTAAACAAATAGGCTTTTTTCCTTCTCATGAGTCCCTCCACAATACAGTAAAATAACTACTTACATAGCATTAGGTATAAGTAATGTAGAGACAATTTAAAATATATGGGAGCCTGGTGCGGTGGCACATGCCTGTAATCCCAGAGGTCTAGGAGGCTGAGACAAGAGGATCATGAGTTCAAAGTCAGCCTAAGCAACTCAGCGAGGCACTAAGCAACTCAAGCAACTAACAAGATCCTGTATCTCTCAGTGGTTAAGAGCCCCTGGGCTCAATCCTTGGTGCCAAAAAATGAATGAATAAATACAAAGTATATGAGAGGTTCAATCTCCAACACTTCAAAATAAATAAATTAAGAAAGTGTCCAGGAGGGTATGTGGGGGTTATATGTAAATAGCATGCCTTTGTTCATTTGTCTTTCTTTTCTGGTGTTGGGGGTTGATCCCAGGGCTTCAAACATGTAAGACAAATGGTGAACCACTACTGAGCCACATCCCAGCCCTGACATTTTTTTAAAAACAAATTTTTATTAATTTATTCATTTTTTTACACAAACACAACTTTTCATTTCTCTGGTTGTAAATGATGTAGAGTTATACAATTTGTGCATTCATTCCCATACACAGGGGTAATTATGTCCATATCATTCTACCATCCCCCTTCACTCACCCTCCCCTCCCCCTCTGCTCCTTTCCCTGTGCTCAATCCATAGTTCCTCCTTTCTTCCCTTGCCCCATGCCCATTGTGGATCAGCATCCACTTAGAGAAAACATTTGGCCTTTGGTTCTTTATGATTGGCTTATTTCACTCTGCATGATATTCTCTAATTCCATCCATTTACCTGTAAATGCCATAATTTCATTCTTTAAAGCCACACAATATTCCATTGTGAATATACACCACAGTTTCTTTATCCGTTCATCTACTGAAGGGCATCTAGGCTGTTTCCACAGTTTAGCTCTTGTGAATTAATCTGCTATAAACAGTGAGGTGCCAACCCTGCCATTTTATATTAGGCACTTGAGCATCCACAGATTTTGTTTTCCTCAGGGATTCTTAGAACCAAGACCCCTCCAACACCAAGGACAACTGTACTTAGAACTGCCCAGGCATTGATTCTAATGACTACATACAGAGCCATGTACTTCTCACAATAACCTTATAAAATAAGTACTGATGTTATTTCTGTTTTCTGTATGAAGAAATTCAAGCACAGAGAGGTTGAGTAACTCATCTGAGGCCACCTGCCTAGTAAAGAGCAGGTTTGGGATTTCAGGCCAGCTGATCAGGCTTGGAGACTACACCCCACAGTCATGCAGCAGAGCACTTCTTGTTCCCTTCTCAGTACCCCAGGCTGGGGAAGGAGCACCTTAAAGCAGGGGGCAAACACTGGTGGAAGAACAAAGCTGCTTCAGGGACCCAGCATTAAGTCAGTTACTGACCTGCAGGTCCTGCTGGGTGGCCACTGGACAGAGAGGACAAGGAGGGAGAGTGTTTAAGACTGGAACTGTTGAGATGTTGGAATGCCCATATGCTCTGCATTTCTAGAAAGAAAAGGGCCTCTGCGAAGAGCACAGATGTTTGAATCCTACATTTCCTCAATTGCCCCTAAGGAAGATATTCTCTACACTGTAGTTTAGATCAGTTTCTTTACCACCACCCCCATCCTGGAGAGAGATGGACCTTGAGCCCCAGGGAGCCTAGCTGGTGTTCCACAGGATCCCTGACATCCTCTCTGTCTCTACCTTTGGCCTCCATCCCACTTCCATGCTTGGGGAAGGCCTGGAGACAGTTCCTGGGCCTCTACTCTAGGGAAGTCTACTGTCTTGTTGGGTAGAGGGGTGACTGGGCAGCACCACATACCCTGTGAGACTCACAACATCAGAATCCCTTCAGTCCTAGCCAGGGCAGTGGTGTATGCCTTTATCCCAATGATGCAGAAGGCTGAGGCAGGAGGATAGTGATTCATGGTCAATCTCATAAGATCCTGTCTCAAAATAAAGAATGTAAAAAAGGACTGAGGGTGTAGCTCAGTGGTGTAGCACCCTGGTTCAATCCCCATTACCCGCTCCCCCTCAAAATCACTCCAGTCTCCTTGAATGCCTCCAGGCTCCTGAAGGTAGGCCAGGGAAAAGGGAGGGAGGTCCATGGTGATGGCACCCACCTTCATAGGAAGTCCAGAAAAGTGTCAGTTGGCTCTTCAAAGCATGGGCCAATTTTATGCTAGGTCCTCAGATTGAGGGCTCTCACCAATTCCAAGGTGCCGTTCCCCCTGTATTAATTCTCCCCATTACCCTATAAGGCTCAAAGCCACATGGCCAATACGTACTGGAACCAGGATTGACAGAGATTGACATTCACACCTGGATGAAAAGCTATGAATCTACCACACCACCCCTGTTCAGTCTCACTTCCATGTGAACACTTCCCTCTGACTAGGTCAAATGCAGCATGTCCCAAACCAACATCAAGAGCTCAACACAGGGGTCCCCCTGAAACCAATTCCTCCTTCAGTATTTCCTCTCCCAAGAGCCTATTCAAAACCTACACAGTTAACATAGAACACTCTGATGTGTAGAAGTCATTCCCCCTCCCACCAAGCAATTCTCTAGGAGATACCACTGGTGCACCATCTACCTGGAGTTGAGTCAGATCCCACAGGTTAAGGGCTCAGTGCCAAAGGCCTACAATCTGTGGGCTTCTTTGGTGTCTGATTTTTATTTTATTTTCCTATTAATTCATTTTTACTGGTACAGTGAGTTGAGTGGTGGCCTTTAAAAAGATGTGTCCACATCTTATTTCACATTCACTGTGAATGTGATCTCATTTGAAAAAGGGTCTTTGCAGATATAATAAAGGATCTCAGAATGAATGACCCTAGATTATCCAGATGAAGTTAAGTCCAATGACAAATTCATATAAAAGACTTTCAGAGGAGAGACACTTGGAGGCCACCTGAGGATAGAAGCAGAATTGGAATGAAGCACTCACAATGCAGGGGAAAGCTGTAGCCAGAAGCTAGTGGAGACAAAGACCTAGAACTATGAGAGTAAGTTGTATGGTCTTAAGCCACACAGTGTGTGGTAATTTGACATGGCTGTTCAAGAGAACTCATAAAATGGTATTGATGAAAGTGTTGGTCAGCCACACATATTGAGGGGAAGCATTTTTTTTCTTTACATATGTGGTAGTAGCGATTGAAAGGGGTGCTTCACGAATGAACTAAGTTCCCAGTCCATTTTATTTTTAATTTTGAGATGGGTTGTTGCTAAGTTGCCCAGGCTGTCCTGAAATGTGCAATTCTCCTGCCTCAGACTCCCAGGTTGCTAGGATTACAGGTTTGTGCAATTATGCATGGCAGCATTTGTTCTTTATTATTTATTTATTTATTTCATGTAAAAGGAATTGAACCCATGAGCACTTAATCATATCTCCAGCCCTCTTTTTTTGTTGTTGTTGTTGGTGGTGCTGGGGATTGAACCCAGGGCCTTGTGCATGCAAGGTATGTATTCTACCAACTGTTATATCCCCAGCCCCACATCCCCATCACTTTTCATTTTTTATTTTGAGACAGGGTCTCCCTAAGTTGCTCAGAGGCTTGCTAAATTGCTGAGATTGATGATTGACTTTGAATTTGTGATCCTCCTGCCTCAGCCTCCCATGTGCTGAGACTACAGGCATGAGCCATGGTACCTGGCTAGCATTTGTTCTAAATACAATATAAGAAGCTGTTCTCACACCCTCCTGCTAGACTGTGTGGCTCCTTTTCCCCTCCTCTAGGGATTTCCCATATGGTGTCTTCTGCCTCTTTGATGTCTCCATGCCCAGTATCTGCATGTTCCCATGTTGCTCAGGATTCTCTAGTCTTTTGAACATAGGTTCCAAAATACCTTGAAAAGTAGTCAAGTTTTAAAAGGTCATCTCCAGTGGGCATGCTGTCCCAGAAGGTCAACAGATGGCGCAGTTGAGCCCATAGCTGCTACCCCAGAGAAAGTCATGAACTGCACTAGAAAAAAGCAAAAGTGGAAAAACAAAAACCCAAAACAATTTTCCCCCTCCCCCCCCAAAAATGAAAAAATCCAACTCACCTATTTGAAGAAGTAATAAATAAATAAACAAACCCAGCCTGGTGACGTAGTTGCACATCTGTAATACCAGAGGCTCAGGACTCTGAGGACCAAGGATCATGAGTTCAAGGTCAACCTCAACAATTTAGCGAGGCCCTCAGCAACTCTGTCTCTAAATAAAATATTAAAAAGGACTGGAGATGTAGCTCAGTGGTCAAGCGCCTCTGAGTTCTATCCCCAGTACCAAACAAACAAACAAAACCACAATAAATTATGAACCACACTTGGTGGTAAATGCCTGTAATCCCAGCAACTCCAGAGGCTTAGGCAAGAGGATCACCACTGGAGGCCAGTCTCAACAACTGAATGAGACCCTAAGCAATTTAGCAACAGCCTGTCTCAAATTTTTTTTTTTTTTAAAAGGGCTGGAGATATGCTTCAGGGGTTAAGTACCTCTTGTTCCGTCAATCCCTGGTACCAGCAATTAAAGAAAGAAATAAATCTCCCCAAGAGTAGAAGAAAGAATGCAATAGTGTTATAGCTCAGAAGTTAATGATTAAGAAACTATGAAAATTTAATTTGTAAATATAAAATCTGCATCACTGAACAAGATGGGGATTGGTAACTAGCCGAAGAAAGAAAGGGGGAAGAAGAAAAAGGAGAAAGCAAAAACATAAAATTAGAAATAATAAAGGGAAAATTTCTCCATATGTAGAGTTAATATAAATATACTTGAGACTGTTATGTATTATTTTAATAAATTTGAAAGCCCACGCATGCATGATCTTCTATAAACACATGTATTAATAAAATTAGTATAGAAAAAAAATATAAAGCCTAAAGAATATGAAAGAAAATGTTAAAATTCTCCTCAAAAACCCTAGTCTGATGTAATTTTACAGGCAACTCTTTAAATAGTCAAAGAGTAGATATTTTGCTGCATGTTAAACTATTCCAAACAATACAGCAATAAAGGAACTATCTGAATGCATTTTACAAAATCAACGTGTCACTCCTCTGGGAACCTAATAAAGACAACTACAGACCAATTTTACTTGTAATTAGATATGAAAATATTTTAAAGTAAAAAAAAAAAAAAAACTCAGTGTAGGGGAACTCACATCTGCCCTGCACACACACAGCTGCCTTCCTACCTCGGGCTCCCCCAGGCTCACTTCAGTGTGTCCTCTCTTCCTCTTCTAAGGACTCTAATCATGTCACTCATGACCTGATCTAAACCTAATTACCTCCCAAACCCAGCCTCCAAATATGTCAATATTAGAGCTTCAACACATGAATTTTGAGTAAACACATTCTGTTCACAACAACATATTATTAAATAACAAAATATTTTAAATTATAAATTATCCTTATAAATTCCAAAAGGCCATCTCTGGTGAGTGCGATACCCTTGAAGATCAACAGGTGGTGCAGGCTAGCCCACAGGAAATAATTCTCTAAATCCAAGGCAGGATGAATTTAATGCTAAAGTGCAGCATTTCTGATAATATCAGGTGTAAGATAATGCCTGACATTACAAATATTATTGAACATTGTTCTAGAAATTCTTCCAAGGCACTCTCGGACAGGACTGAATGAAAATTATAATTAGTAGGTGGCTGCAAAACTGTCCTTACTAGCCAGGTGTGGCAGCGCAGGCCTGCATCCCAGAGACTGGACACTCAGAAGGATGGCAAGTTTGAGGCCAGCTATCAATACTTATGAGATCCTGCCTCAAAATAAAAAGAACTGGAGATGTCAGTTCAGTGGTAGAGCACCCCTGAGGTTAACCCCCAAGAACAGGAAACCAACCAAACAAATCAAACCCTCTGTCATTACTTACAGACTATATAATCTTAAAACAGAAACAGCTTAATGCACTAGAAAAGAAGGAGATATTGTTTTGGGTTTTTTTTTTTCTTCTTGCTTGGTTTGGAAGATTGTACTCCCCTGTACTACAAAAGTTGATTGAGAAACCTCTCCAGCAAGAATTACAACATACTTAAGAAGTCTGTGGGAGGCCATCCTTGCAGGTGATTTGAGTTACCTCCCTGGCTGGGTGACAGGAGCTTAGATACAGCTGTGTTAAAAGCCTTCCCCACCCTTTCCCAGGTCCAAGGGCTTGTCCATGCAGAGGCGTGCCTGGCCACTGACCTGAAGACACAATCATCATCCTTGACCTTGGGATGCTGCCCCCCCTTAACCTTCATTGGATGGGAATTTCTCTGGAATTTTTTTGTTCCCCAATAAAAGCTCACTCCCTGGTGTGCTCTCCTTCTATCACTAGTCTCTTCTGTAAACCTCACCACTGCATTAGGTGGCTGGAGGCGGGGGCTAGGAGAAGCCATCTCGGAGCTGATATTAAAGGTAATGAGAGTCTGTCTCCTTAATTTAAAACTCACTAGCAATTTTTTATGAACAAAACCTTCTTTCATGAAGCCTGCGCTGGTCGCGTGGCAGAGAAGTCCATTGCCATTTGACCACAATCTATGTACCAAAAGAGAGAACCTATGCCTGGAAAAGAAATCTATTAGTGCAACCTGAAAAATATATTGAAATATATTTAAGATATTCAGATAAACAAAGGA
Source organism: Marmota marmota marmota (assembly GCF_001458135.2). Lineage (NCBI taxonomy): Eukaryota > Metazoa > Chordata > Mammalia > Rodentia > Sciuridae > Marmota > Marmota marmota. The sequence continues at coordinate 300,973 of NW_026005973.1, read as the reverse complement.
ATGCAGAAGGAAGAGGTGACTCTGCCAGCATGTCCTGGGCCAATGAGGCACACAACTTTAGCCACATACTGTGGTTGGGGGTCCCCTCCATAGCCCCAACACCCACCTACTCAATGTGACATCCCCTTTGGGATCCTTGGGTGTCAAGGCACCGTAACCCACTCCTACAGCATTCCCTGAATATGAATTTCTAATAGCAGGGGTGGTGCAGGCCTCAATCCATTCCATTTGTTGAGGCAGATCCCATTCCTCCTTGTCCCTTTAGGCTGTTCTGCCACTTCATCCAGAGCTCAGTAAAGCAAGGTGTGTGGGAAAAGGTAGTGACAATGACAGATACAGAAAACATCTTCTTATTTCCGTCCTCAAGTGCCTCAGGGCCACTCCCATGGTATCCTGCTTTTCGCTTTCTTTTTTCTTTTTCTTTTAATATTTTTTTAGTTGTAGATGGACACGATACATTTCTTTCTTATATATTTATTTTTATGTGGTGCTGAGGAATGAACCCACTCTGCCACTGAGCCACAATCCCAGCCCTCCTTTTTTTTTCTTTTTAAAAATTTCATCATTTTGGTGGTACTGGGGATTGAACCCAGTGGGCCTATACCACTGAACTACATCCCCATCCCATTTTTATTTTTTTATTTCGACACACATCTCTTTAAGTTGCTTAGGGCCTCTCTAATTTGCTGAGGCTGGCCTCTAACTTGCTATCTTCCTGCCTCAGCCTCCTGCATCTCTGGGATTACACAGATGCACCACTGTGCCCAGCACTTGTGTATTTCTTGTTAAATCCAACTCAGGGTCATCCCTTATATTTTGTACATGAATACAAACATCACTCAGTATGGAATGATTTGCACACATGATGAGCTAAGCTCTCTCCAAAACACCTTATATATTTAGTTGTTTTTTTTTTTTTTTCCATGTGGGATGTAGAGAAATCAGATTGGGAATACAGGAAAGAGTTTGGACTTTCCAATTTCAAAGATCTACTTTTTTAATTGCTTGTTGCCGCAGTCTGGCTGGGCACAAATCACGAGCCACTGAAGCAGGAACAAATTTTATTTTTGAACTGCAGGAAAACACTTCACACAGCTCCCGGGGAATCCTCCCGAACACAACGCGGCTCATCCAGGAACCCCCAGTCGGAAATATCTCTCCCGGAAATCCCTCCTCCTGCACTTCCCCAACCAATGGGAACTCTCGGGGAATCCCCGGAAATCCCCACGAGAACTCCAAAATAGTGCGAGAACTCAAAAGTTGCAGCAGAGGTGGATAGTAATGCCTCGCCTGTCAATCAATACTGTTGGCAAAATGCCAGGGGCCATACAGACTCCGCCGTGGCTCTCAGCAGCTTGTCAAGAAAATTGAAAAAGCTCCATCCAGTATACTGCTGTCCCTAAGAGACTGTCAATCTTCCAGCCTCATCAGTATGACTCTACAATGTAGCTAATTTTTTTTCCGGGGGGGGGGGGAAGTACCAGGAATTGAACTCAGGGGTACTCAGCCACTGAGCCACATCCCCAGCCCTATTTTGTATTTATTTAATGAGAGGGTCTCACTGAGTTGCTTAGAGCCTCGCTTTTGCTGAGGCTGGCTTTGAACTCACGATACTCCAGTCTCAGCCTCAGAGCCACTGTGATTACAGATGTGCGCTGCCATGCCTGGCCAATGTAGCTGATTTTAAAGAGAATGAAAAGGGCTGTTTTATCTTAAACTTGGGGCCCAGAGACAACTTCCTGGTGGAGGCAAAAGCTGAGAAGTGTAAAGAATTCCTAGATGAGGATGGGAAGAAGGGCTTTGCAAATGTGGGACCCAAGGAGAATCAGGTAGAGAGAAGGGCCCAGTTCACTCAGAACTGCTAGTCCAGATGGGTCAGGGGGGGATATGGAATGAAAGATGGGAGAAATTGCTTAGTGTCTTTAGAAATCTCTCTTGCCTTGCAGCACAAACCTGCAATGCCAACTACTCGGCGGAGGTTGAGGCAGGGAGATTGCAAGTCAGAACCCAGCCTGGGCAATTCAGGGAGACCTTGTCCCCAAATACAAAGGGCTGGAGATGTAGCTCAGGGCTAGAGTGCCCCTGGCTCCACTCCTTGTCTGGACTTAATTTTGAAACTTGCTTTAACTGTCTCTTGAACATATACACCTTTTAAAATTCAAATTTCCTGAATTAGAACACAAATTCTAGAATAACAGAGTATGACATTTGCTTTTCTTTCCAGCAGAGTCTATTCTTATTCTGGAGAGACCTACTGTAGGGCAGCCATACCCAAATTTGGAATTAGATTACAAACAGATTACAATTAAAACTCACTAGTCTTCTGCCCCTGGTGCACCTGGGCTGTGCTCTGAACACAGAGGCCTCCACTTTTATTTAATTTTTTTTATATTGGGGGGTTGAACCCAGAGAGGCATAACCACTGAGCCATATCCCCAGCCCTTTTTAAAATATTTCATTTAGAAATAGGGTCTCACTGAGTTACTTAGGGCCTCACTAAACTGCTGAGGCTGGCTTTGAACTCACAATCCTCCTGCCTCAGCCTCTTAGCTGCTGGGACTACAGGCATGCACCACTGCACCCAACCCAGAGGCCTCCAATTATAAGGCTCTAGGCCTGGGGATAGAGTGTAGGAATAAAGAAGAGGATTTGTTGAGCAGACCCCAACCCCCTTCATCTTAAGGGACCTAGCACATTTTGCTGGGGGACTTAGGAGTTTTGCATCAGGTAATTGCATGTCAATTTCTCAACAATTTGCTAGCAAAGCTCAAAATGTTTCAATAGATTGCGTCCACATGTTCTCAGGGACAAGTGAATTGTGTTTCAACTTGGAGAGGTGGAGAAAGGAGCTTACTGTCAGCACCATCTAGGTCATTATCTCCCCACTGCCAATACCAACAGCTTCTGTTGACACTGGGGGGAAGGAAGGTTTCTATTGGTTTTAAGAGAGAAATCCTTACCATTCTCTGATGTCAAAAAAGTATTCAAAATTCAAAAGTGCCTGTTCTGCAGTGGTTAGGAATAATCACCCTGTGAGCAGATACTAAATTCCAGCAAAGACAGCATCATGGATAAGATTATATTAATGCTTTTGATTTCATTCCCTCATAGCTTCCTTTGTGGTTCAGTGTTGAGTCTGTCTGTTTTACAGTTGTTTTATAAGAGTTTTAATTCCGAGGAGTGTAAATTTCCATCAAGGTTGGTAAACACTAGAGGATCGCATCAGCAGCTAGTAATCCCATCAGCAGGTCTGAGGGGTATAGATCAGTGGTAGAGTATCTGCCTGCATGTATGAGGCCTGGATCTAATCCCCAGCACTGAGGCGGGGAGGGGGAGAGGGAGAGGGAGAGGGGGGGAGGGGGAGAGGGGGAGAGGGGGAGAGAGAGAGAGAGAGAGAGAGAGAGAGAGAGAGAGATCTCCACTATTCAGAAACAAAATATGTATCCCAAAGGCATGTCCTAGTGACCCATCTCCTACAGCCACACCCCACTTGCCTGCCTCCAGTTACCATGGTTAATCCCCATTAGGGGATTGATTCACTGATTGGGTTAAGGCTTTCCTAACCCAACCATTTTTCTGCTGAACCTTCTTGCGTTGTCTCACACATGAGCTTTTGGGTGACCCTCACATCTAAACTATAACAGCATTTCTCTCTTACTTGACAGGTCTGATATTTTTCTTCTCTGGTTACTTATTGGTTCCCTGTTTTCCACCCTCTTCATGGATCTCTCTTCCTCTCAGTTCTGCCAGCCCTTCCTTCATCAGCAGTCCACATTTCTGGTCTGGATGTCGTCGTTAAGCAATTTGGAATTCCTAAAACAGCCCTGCTTTCACTGCTGTGGTATCACAGAAAATTCATTATTTGATGTGTGTGGAGTTATAATCATAAAAAGCCAATTTCCTGGGTGATTTATTGTAATGGGGGCAGGGTTGAGGTTGTTTACCATTTTAAGAGACAGTCCTGGGAATGGATTAAAACTTCTGGGAGAATTTATGGCCAAACCTCAAGGGACACTAATTCAGCCAGGCGATGTTCTACTTGGATAAATACTGATATCTTCTGACCACCTGGATTGAACTTCCTCTCTTCTGCCCACAGTAAGAAATCACCCATAAGTTTCAGCCCCTTGTCAGTACTTACAATTATCTCATCTTTGTCTTGTATTTGATTGGGGTGTTGCAGGTCATCGACAGGTATTCTTATTCTAACCTTTTCACAAAATGCATTGGAAGTCTCTTACCAGGTTATGGGTAGGTAAATGTCAGCTGTTGATTTTATGGAATGAGCACTGTGCTGGTTGTGAGAAGTCTTGGGTCTGGTTCCAGCTCCTTCATTAATAGCCTGAGAGACCTTGGACAGACCTTTTTCTCCTCAGCCTCGGTTTCCTTATCTCTCAAACTAGGGGGTTGGACCAAGTGCACCTTCACTGTCAACCATCGCTCACAATCCACAAAACACACCAGAACTGGGCTCTACGAATGTGCTCAGGCTCTTTCTTTCCTTCCTCAGGGGTCTGTGAACTCTGGGAGAAAGGCAGAGATGGGTGTTACTTTCTTTGATGCTGTGTTTCCTCAACTCTTTTATTTTTATTTTTTTAGTTGTTGATAGATCTTTATTTATTTATACGTGGTGCTCAGAATCTAACCCAGTGCCTCACACATGCCAGGCATGTGCTCTACCACTGAACCACAGCCACAGCCCCTTCTCAACTCTTAATTTTGAAGGAACTCTCCACCCTCTACCCTTCTTTCTTTCAGACTGAGTGAATGAAGAGTGCCTGAGAGGCGGAGAGTTGCATTCCCTAAGATGGAAAAGACAGATGGTAGGCAGGGGGTTTTCTATTCCCTTGTTTAAAGGGACACATGGGTTGGAATGGGATAGTTACCATAAATCCTGCAAATAGCCTATGGGAGGCCTGTAGGAGACATTCCCTAACAGGCAGTGTAGGGAAGCCCAAATCATGTATTTCAGGTGTGAACTACAGAAGAATAGAGAATGAAAATGAAATCATAAAATACAAAATATTGGACCTGTGTAATTTTCAGAGCATCTTCTCATCTCATCCAAGCATCAGGAAGGGAGCAGGGTACCCTCCTTCATTACCTTTGTTTTATAGATGAGGAATTTGAAGTCAAGAGGCACGTGGCAAAAGTGTCTCCATTCACAGCTTTGTGACTTTACAAGTCATTTAATGTCTCTGAGCCTCAGTCCCCTTGTAGGTGAGGTAGCTTTGCCACTTAGTAAACCACTAAAATTTTTGTGATTTAAAGCCAGTTATTGTCAAAAGATTCTTTGGGTTGGCAGGCTTGTTATCCTGATCTGAGCTGCCTAGGCCCATTCACATGGTCCTCTGGGTGGCTTGGCTGGGTTGGACAGTTTGGAATGGCCTCATTCACATGTCTGATGGTTGAGCATGTCACCTGGGCTGTCAGTGATGGTTGGTGTTGGCCGGCTTGCTCAACTGTTGCTCATCATCCAGGAAGCTAGCTGGGGCCCATTCACACATGGTGGCAGAAGTGTTCAAACACAACAAGAAGAGACAGACCTCAATGTACAACCAATGCTCATCTCTGCGTATGCCTCATTTGCCACTGCCCTTCTGGCCAATGCCAGTCACAGGCCCACCCTGTGGTCAGGGTAGTTGTTGGGTAGTACCAAGGCTGGGGTAATATTGTGGCTGTTACTGCAAACTGTCTACCATACCCCCTCGATAAACAGGTATGAATACTATTTCCTAGGATTGGTAAAGAACTGAATGTGCTAATGCATGTAAAGTTGTTGAATAACAACTATCAAGCACAGTGGATGTCTCCATAAATATTTCCCTCTTCCCCTCCCAAGAAACTTGCTGAAGGTTATAGTCTAGACCCTGATCTTCTGACTTCGGATGAAATTCTTTTTCCAGATCACCCACTGTTAGAAATAGGAGAGCCTGTAATACCCATTGCATCACATGGCCCAGGACCTAGGGAGCAGACAGCAGCTGCAGTGCTGCCTCTTGCTTTTCTCCAGATGCATTGCCATATATTTCAAGGGCCTACCTTTCTCCCCAGAGAGCTGTCTTTGCAGTGCATCACTGGAAGTGGTCCCAGAGAGCACCAGCTAATACCTTAGTGCCTGGGGGCCTGTCGTCCTGCCACCTGGCCTCGTTGTTCCCTGCTCAGCATCCTCAGCATCACTGATGTCCACAGGATTACCCACAGCAGCTCCCAAGAGGCGCCCCTCCCTGCATGCACAGCATCTCAGAGTAAAGGCCAAGCAGGAAAGCCTCCCTGGCTGCCCTGGCCTTTTGAAGAGGCTGACTTAATTCCCATTCTTTCTGGCTTTATTTTTAGCCATTTTTCTCTCCTGTTTCTGTTTTTCCCATTTCCTCCAGACACTGATTACAGACTTTTGAATGTTTCTTTCTCACTTTCAGTGCCTCTAATTGGTTTAGTCACCTGCTGAACTTTCTTTTGTCCCTCCAGATGATTCTGTGGTACTCCCTCCTTACCTTGTCCCTTCCCAGCCCTCTTCCTCCCATCTGTGTGTGACTCTGAGGCTGATGGCTGTGTTTTAGGTCCTTCCAAGGCATCTACTCCTTGGCTTTGCTTTCAGAAAAAGACAGTTCCTGATAGCTTCGAGCCTCCTGTATCTTACTTTTTTCTTTT
>NW_026005973.1:284000-286486 GCF_001458135.2 Marmota marmota marmota | reverse complement strand
AGAGAGAGAGAGAGAGAGAGAGAGAGAAAGAGAAAGAGAAGCAAGGTGGGGGAGAAGGAGAAAGGAGAGGGGGAGTCTTTCTTTTCCTGACTTGGAAAAGAAAGTGATCAGAGGCCATGCCTTTGGAGCTGACCACACCTTGATTCAAGAACTGCCTCTGCCATGGTATTCTTTGGCAAGGTCCTTAAGCTGGGGTCACCTCCCTTTCCTTATCTGAAAAAAATGTGGATAATAATGACCTCTTAGATTTGATCTGAGAATTGTGTGAGAAAAAGCACTTACGTGCCTCACACAGTTCCTGCCATGGAATGGGCTCCCGATGAGAGGAGCAATAGCTGAGTCAGGACCACCATCATCATCATCATCACCACCTGCAGCCTGCTGCTGGGGGAATGCTGAACAGCAACAGAGGCTGGTTAGTGAGCAGGTGCACAGGGTGCTCTGTGTGGCAGCCCGATGAAACTGTGCTGAGCAAGCAGGCATGGTGGCGCACACCTGCAATCCCAGCTGTTTGGTAGGCTGAGGCAGGAGGATCTCAAGTTCCAGGTCAACCTGGGCAACTTAGTGAGACTCTGTCTTTCAAAATATAAAAAGGTCTGAGGTGGCAATTTGATGGTAGAGCGCCCCTGGGTTCTATTCCCAGTACTGCAAAAAATTAAAAATAAATAAAAGTGAGTGGGCTCTCGGGGACCGGTGCCATTAGAGCCCACTGAGGCCTGTGTGCGTGTCGCTGTGGCACCCAGTGTCAGTGCTTCTCATTTTATGAACTCTTAGCCCTTGTGGTTCCTTCATGGAAGAAGGACCTGAAGAGATTTGCTGGTATGTGTTGGGCTCTTTGGATTTTTTTTTTTTTTCTAGTCCACCCAGGAAGAAAAATTTCATCCAAAGTCAGAACAGCAGCCCTCCAGTCCCCAGTGAGTCAGGCATTGTGTTGAGCCCACAGCCTCTGCAACTTGGTTTATCTGTTCCAACAAGAGCAGGATGCAAAGGCTCTTCAGAGCCACATCAGCAGGGTGCTCAGATCACCCCACACTTCTGAGGAATGTTCCCTATCCTGGGGGAGTTACCAGGTTTGGGTGTTTGAGTTGCTGAGAAGTGAAAGAGGAAAATGAGAGTCGTTTTTATCAATGTGGAGAATGATTACATAAATGTGCTTTTGTGTGTGTGTGTATACATATATATATACACATGTGTGTGTGTTTGTTTTCTTTAGATATAAACCCTCAGAAGAATTTCTTAATGCATGCCGAGCATTGAGCCAGTATCTGCCAGAGACTGGGACCACCACAGACCAGCTCTTGGTACTTTGATTTTTTATTGTCCTGTAAAGATTTCCCACCAGGGTGACTTTGGCCCCTTGCCTTATGCCATGGTGTGAATGTGCACACAGGTGTCCCTCTCCTCAGGGAATTCTGTCATTTACCCAAATGCTGCCACCCAAAATGATGGATTATGCTGAGGATATGGAAGGATCAATCTGCATGAGAAAGTAAGTCAGGGGCTCAGAGGCATTTACCAAGGGAGATTAGGCATCACCACCTGAGTGTCTGTCACTAAAGTGTTTGTGGTTGAGGCTCAAACCTCTGCTCTGAGGTTGGGGAAATGTATGGGTGGAGTGGGAAGAGCTTGTGGAATGGGAACTGTGGGTTCTGGTCCCAGAACCTCACCTGTGAGGCAGGAAGTGGGTGAGGGCAAGGCTCAGAGCCTACCTCCTCATCAAGGGAACAGTGGTAGTGAGTGGTGTGTGTCCACCCCCTGAAGCTCTGACACTTAATTCCATAGTTATTACTGCTTTTCTTAAAGTGCACCTATGGGTCGAAAGACCAGAAATAAGAAAATCCATGTTTGCTCCTTTGTACCTTCATGGCCCATGGAGATTTGAACATGTGATGATTGGGTCCTACTTTTAATCAAGAGCTACTGACATGGGCACATTTCCCACGGTAGGAGAGAGCTGTCAGAAACACAGCAGAAAAACCTGTAAGCGTTTTAAAACCTATTTTGCTCTCCTCTGCAGAAGAGCCCAAAGAGTAAAAATATCAATTCAGCAGAGTTTATTACTTAGTCAGACCATTTTTATTATTTTATTGTAGCTAATTTGGCATATGGCAGTTCCCAGACTTAAAGAAGCAGTGTGCGATGTGGATGTGAATTGAAACTCCTGTTTCTTGTTCTTAAACAAATTATGGAACTAAGTCTAACCTCTTCATTTAAAATCCACTGCTATGCTCCTTCCTTTGAGGGTATTTTTTTTTTTAATTTTTAATTTTTTATTGTGGGTTGTTCAAAACATTACAAATTTCTTGACATATCATATTCCACACTTTGATTCAAGTGGGTTATGAACTCCCACCTTCACCCCATACACAGATTGCAGAATCACATCAGTTACACATCCATTGATTTACATATTGCCATACTAGTGTCTGTTGTGCTCCGATGCCTTTCCCATCCTCCCCCCTCCCCCCTCCCCACCTCTCCCCTCC
>NW_026005973.1:259184-279440 GCF_001458135.2 Marmota marmota marmota | reverse complement strand
GACAAACCTCTCGCGTTTGAGTCCCCGTAGCCGATCCTCGTGCGATGGAAATCCTTCCTCCAGGTTCCGGAGCACCCCACTATTGCTGGAAATTCCTAACAAGATATCCTTTAGCCGTCCTGACTTGTCATACTCCCACACAGTGAAGCAGCACACGGGGGAAATGCACTCCCCTCGCCGCCATCTTCCTTTCCCCCTTTGAGGGTCTTTCTCCAGATTTTCTTGAAGATTCCTTGGGTGAAGCAGATAATCCTCTCTAGGATCAAAAAGAGAGAGAGAGAGAGAGAGAGAGAGAGAGAGAGAGAGATGGGGGTGGCGAGGAAGGTGGAGGGAAAAGGAGAAAGGAGGCAGGGAGAGATTCTGATATGTAAGTCTTTTGGCCACAAGTGATTTCTCTGTTCCTGACTTGGAAAACCAAGTGATCAGAGGCCATGTATGTGCAACCCCACAACCACACCCACATTAGGATCTGAGCATGGATGTCCCCCTGTGCTCCCTCCTTGCCCCTGCCTGAGAGACAACACAGGCTATGCAGAGACTTGGAAATAAGGAACACAGCCCATTTTTCCATTCCCAGTTTGTAATAGGGACAAGTAGTATTCAAAAAAGTTATATACTTCCAAGGTCGCAAGCTGAAACAGGACTCAAACCTAATCACATTGATTTAGTGACTCCAAACCCAGTGCTCTTTCCAGAATGAGCATGAAATCATTCATGACAACCATACCCCAATAGCTTCCCCTCCCCTTTAGGTAAATAATCTAAACTTGTGTCATCTTAAGCCCTTAGGTCATGTTACATACAGAGTTGATGTCATTGACTTTGACACTCCTGTGGTTCCAGGGGAGCCAGATGCTACAGAGAGCAGGGGACCTGTCATGGGTCGTTAAACTTTTCACTTTGGAGAGCCCAACAAAACTCATAGCCAAGAACAGGGCTGGAGATGTAGCTCAGTGGTAGAGTGCTTGTCTAGAATGCACAAGGCCCTGGGATCAAGTCCTAGCACCACAAAAAAAGGAAAAGAAAGTCAAGAATAATTCAAGCCCACCTGTTTGGGTTTTATGTCCAGCATAAATTGCGTATGTTTGTCTTTGTTTGTGGCATGCCCTTTTCCCTTCTGTATAATGTTGTGACTTTCCTGCTATGCCTAGTATAAAAAGGCAAGAGCCCTCGTGCCATACGGGGTAAGTCAATGTAGACTGACAATGTGAGCATGAAAGAGAGTCTTAGTAATCCGGTGCACACAGGATATGACCTCAACTTATACTAGTTTCAGGCCATCACCTAGGAAAGGGAGTTGTTCCTGGTTATTGCAGTGTCATCCCAGAACTCCTTGCTACCTCACATGGAGGGTTGATCACAGGTCCCATGTGTTCCTGCATTCCCAACCTTGCTGTCTATCAGTCCCCTACATAAATCCCCTGCAGGGATACAGGGAGATAAGGGATGGAGGCAGAAACATTCAAAGCTGACACGTCCTGGTGTCAAGTGGGACATCCTAGACCAGGGAATGTCTCAGAATTGGAATCTTTTGGGGTTTCAGAGGCAAAGCTTGAACACCATCAGTCAAGAGTGGTTCCATGTTTCCAGCTGGAAGTCATCTAGCCCTGCCATGGTGGCCGCCTACCTCTCTGGGGTCCAGCCTCACTCCCCACATCTCCTGAAGCTGTTTGTCAACTTGGCTGATCATAACGGGAACACAGCCCTCCACTACAGCGTGTCCCACTCCAACTTCTCCATCGTGAGGTGCTGCTGGAGGACACTGGTCAGAAATGGCTGCATCTGCAGTCTGGATCCCAGACCTTTTTTTTTTTTTAAAGAGGATCCCACTCTGTTACCTGGCTGGCCTCCAACTCCTAGGCTCAAGCAATCCTCCTCTCTCAGCCTCCTCTGTAGCTGAGGGCCATTCATGTACCATACCTCTTTCCAGCAAGAAAATTCTTCACTCCTCAGAGTTCCTTCTTTACTCCAGAAACTGGACTAGACCATGTTGCCTATATCATGTCATTCATTCACCACAATAGACTTATGATATTATTCTCAATTTGCAGGCTCAGAGAGTTCTAATACTTACTCAGGTCACAGTGCTGATAAATTGTAGAGTAGATTCTAGATTTGGTCTATTCAACTTCAGAGCTCTACCACATTGCCTTAGGAAAGGTCACCATTTCTTGTCTTTCTAAGATAATTTTTAACAAAGATCTTGGCTCCATTTGACCAATTGGACTCTGTTATTGTTTGCGAGATAATTATTGATGACTTATGAGGTCCATCCTGGCTACAACCTGACATGCAAAAGAGCAGGGCAAGATGGCTCTGAAGAGAGATACAGAATGTGATTTAGGGATGCAGAAGAAGTGAGATACTATTCAATGCAGGAGTAGGAAAGGTGCCCTGAAGCAGATGGGGTTCCACAGGCAGAGAAGTGTTCCAGGTGAGGAGAGCACCAGAGAAGGTAAGAAAAGAAAAGACACCTGGAGGTCAGAATGGCTCCTGGTTTGGACAAGACGTGAACAAAAGTTGGGAAGGTAAGTTGGAGCCATTGGCATGGAGGACCTTGTAGTGCCAGACTGACACCTGTTTGAAAGGTGCTGGGAAGTAGTACAGATTTTTGTGTAGGGAGCTCTATCACCAGGGAAGTTCTCCAAGAAGCATAATTCGGTGGTAGGAGCAGATTAGCGGAGGAAGGATAGGAGGAGGTGGCAGGCTAGTTGGGATTCCACTGCAAGGGTCCACAGAGAGGTAGTGAGGACTAGATGATCATAGCAGGAATAGAAGAGCAAAAAGTCACTGGAGAGTTAGTGACCACCTGGCTGTGATGGGCCTGGGAAGTCAGAGCTCTCTGTCAAGCTTCGATGGCTGAGAAGATGATGGTGTTGTAAAAGCGGAAGGAGCAAGTGTGGGGAGGCAGATTTTCAGTTTCTAGTGGGTCATCCAAGCAGAAATGTCCAGAAAGCTATTGAGAGTTCCAAATCCAAAATCTACAGGTAGTAGAGTTTCAGGAGGACCTGGCTAGAGCAAAAGCACTGGAGTCCTGGGAGCGTCTGGCTCCAGGAATTGGAGCAGAGGCTGATCTGTTCCCTTATTAAGGAAGCGTGGGGCCGGGGGATGGGGTCTGATCTCAGAAACCAACAGCTTTCCCACTTCTCAGGTCTTGTCCATCTAATTTAACTTCCTCTGACAGTTTCCATGATCTGCCCTGCAAGATCCCACCTACCATAGCTGTCCCTGTGTCACCACACTCTCCTTCTGTGTTCCACCCAGCCATGCTGGCCTCAGACTCACCTAACTCCTTGCTCCTGGGATCTTTGTATTTTATTTCTATCTAGACTCTTTCTGCTGAAACTTTTTGTAGGACGGCTCCTTATCACCCAGGTCACAGCCCAAATGTCACCTCCTTGAAGTCATTCTCGTGACTCTATTTAAAGGGGTGCTATCCCATCTGTTCTAGGGGAACACCTGTTTTTTTCTTTAGATGATCTTTTTCTGTATTTCTATCCAACAGAATGCAAACTCTGTAAAAAGGGACTCTTGTCTGTTCCTTTATGTCTGTATTCCAAGTTCCTAATCCAGTTCCTGGATGATGTTGTCTGTTAAAGGAATGAGTAATGGGTGACTCCTGGAGCTCAGTTAAACTCCAGTGTACTTCCAGTTCTCCACTGTTCTTTTAAGCAGCCTCGAGGCTCTTCTGAACAGGAAAGGTGACATATGGAAAAATAGCCTAAACTTCTATCTAATTCTCACATCATCAAGAGATTAGATTCCATTGGGGCTGGGGATATAGCTCAGTTGGTAGAGTGCTTGCTTTGGATGCACAAGATCTTGGATTCAATCCCCAGCAATTAAATTCCAGTTTTAAGTTTGAGTCAATGTTATTGATTTCAGTTATTCATGGATTCCTGGGTACCATCAAAATGGTAGCTCAGTTGAGGGAGGCACATGGTTCAGTGGAGCATGCCTCTGTATTCCACTTACCATTTCTAGTATTCTGGGCTTTCAATAGAGAACATGAAGAACAGTAGCTAGAGTCTTTTGAGTGTCTTCCCCATCCCCAAAACTGGTCTAGGTATGACATACATGTTCACATATAAAATCCTTGTGGAGATTGTGAAACAGATATTAATTGCATTTTCCAAGTGAGGAAACTGAGGCTCAGAGATGTCAATAAATGTGGTTGAGGTCACAGAACCAGTCACAAAGCCAGAATGCAAACCAAGATCTGTCACTCTCCAAATCTGGACTTTTTCTACTACCCCCAAGTAGTTCACAGGGACACTCTGAGGCTTTGAGAGCACCTAATAATGTGTGTGAAGAATCCAAAGACCAGTAACATGGAGCCCTCTCTTAAGTAGCTCACAGACTTGTAGCCTATTAGGAGTTCTAGGTGGGCTAGGCCAGGACAGTGAGCAGACACCCTAAGATTTGGGTGCTATAAATTTCTGCTACTGTTGATTAGACATCCAGCTAATACTCATCAACTTTAAGGTGGTTTGGAAGCTTCCCCTTTGACATACTAGCATAGAGGGTGAAGAGGGTTGTGGAGAACAGGCCCAAAATGCCATTATTTTCTCTCATCAGTAAAAAAGTGTGTTGAGAGTGACAGATCTGTCACACTCCCAAACCTGGCCTCCCTTCAGAGGCCATTGTGAAGCATCTGAAAAGCACATTACAAACTGTAAAGTGCTGTACAGAAAGTGATGACTTCTTCTTATAATAATAATAATAATTACTATTATTATTATTATTATTACTGGGGATTGAACTCAGGGACCTACAACCACTGAGCCACATCCCCAACCCTATTTTTTATTTTATTTAAAATACAGAGTCTCTGAGTTGCTTAGCACCTCACTTTTGCTGAAACTGGCTTTGAACTTGCAAGCCTCCTGCCTCCTCCAGAGCTGCTGGGATTACAGGTGTGCACCACCAGCCAGGCTGAGACTCATTGTTATTGAGAATAGAAACACAGAGTACACCTCCATAAGCTGGGTCCCTAGTGGTGCAAGCTTGTTGAGTTTGAGCATGCTCGGTGGAGAGCCTTTCAGGAGTATGTGGCATGAATGTGGATCCTCAGCCCTTTTCTGGGTCCCCGGTGAGGACCTCACTCCAGAGTGCTGCACAACATGTTTCTGAAGAGATAAGAGCACTGGTAACTTGAGGCCTATTCACACATCTTAAAGCAAACTTAAAGTAGGGGTAAAAACAAAAATTATTAACACAGCAATGTCCACCTTCACTCCTAATCAGGACAGGCTTCTGAGGCAGTGCACTGGGTTATCATTCAAGGTTCGTAACCCACTCAATCACAGCCATGGTCAGAGGGACTCGAGAGGAAAAACTGCTAATAAGTCAGCCACACCAAGGTTTGCAGATCCACTGGCACTCAGGTATAACAATGGCACACTTCTGAAAAATGCTTGGGGTGGAGCAGAGGGAATATCAAACAAATGCTGGGTTCTCTCCTTGCACAGAACCTGTAAGTAGCCCTAATTGACATTGTTCCATAAATTAGATTTCTTCTAATGAATTCCTAATCTACAAGAATACTATTCTGAATGATCATTGTAAACTAAGCATTTACTTAAGAGATTTAAAGAGATTTAAATACATTAACCATAAATTCCACAATAATCCTATGAGAGGTTCTGTAGTTCACTCTTTTCCACAGAGGAGGGCAGCCTAAGAAAGACTGTCTTGATCTACTGAGATAATTTTGTTATTTTGCTCAAAAGAGCCACCTAGGCTTTTCTAATGAACAACTGCACAGGGACAATTTGGTTTTGCACACAATACTACCCTGGAGAGGTGAGATCATTTATATAAGAGACATCTGTGTCTCACAATGCCTTACCTCTCCTTTGGATAGCCCCAGGACCACAAACCAAGAATCTCTTTTCCTTTCTTCTTTACTACTTCATCTCAAAAGTATACCAGTTTTAGCTGGGTGCAGTAGCACCCACCTGTAATCCCAGTGACTGGGGAGGCAGAAACAAGAGGATCACAAGTTCAAGGTCAGCTTGGACAACTTGGCAAGATCCTGTTTCAAAAACAGAAATATATTAAAAAAAAAAAACAAAAAAAAAAACAGAAAATTTAAAGTGTGTGTGTGCATGTGTGAGAATTTTTTGCAGTTTTTCATTCTGTTGTGAAAGGTTTATTCTTGTTTTATTCAAAAGTTATGGTGTTTTTATCTCCCCATTTTTCAAGTGAGATGGTCATTTCCGGAAGATTTTCTATGTTTATCCTAAAGGACTTACATGCCCAGCCACCAGCTTCAGTTACATACAGACATGAGGTAGTGAGAGTGAGACCTGTAGTGCACAGCTGTGGGTACATGTGGCTGGTGACGGATGGGCTCAGGACCCAGACAATCCTGAGCCCTGGTTCTGCTTCACCTGCACATGAATAGTTTATGCATCTTCTTAGCCTCTCAGAGTCCTCATCTGTAAAATGAGAATAATGTCATATTCTCAGGTTTAGGAAGTAAAGTCATGGTCATTGACCCTTTGGCCATCTCTGGCCTCCTGTGGACCTCCCTTCCTGGGTATCCTCAGAAAACTTGTTAAAGAAAGGTAGCTAGCTTTAAATGCTACCAGAATTGTAAACTAGTGACTCCTGCTGTGGATGGCACTATTCCTTGGATTATTAACCAGCAAGCAGCGTCTTGTTGACCTGGCTAAAGTGGAGGCTGCCTTCTGGCCCCTTGGGGCTATTCCAGGCCCCGTTGCTTATCTTGCAGGGGTCTGCAATGTCGACCACCAGAACAAAGCTGGCTATACTGCCGTGATGATCACTCCCTTGGCGTCTGCGGAGACCGATGAAGACAAGGCTGTTGTTTGGAAGCTCTTAAGAGAAGGAAATGTGAACATACAAGCAACTCAGGTAGGTGGCATGAAGGAGATCTCTCTCCTCTTTAATAGATATGGGAAACTTTCAAGTTTTAGTCTGCCAGTGAGGCAAGAAATTCCATACAGATTCATGGAGAATTTTTCACCCAAGAAGGCTGGGCCTCCAAAGCCTGAATATTTGCTTTTCTTTTTTTCTTTTTAATTTTTATTTGTTCTTTGTAAATAGACATGATAGTAGAGTGTATTTTCACATATTATAAATACACGGAGTATACTTATTCTAATTAGGATCCCATACTTGAGATTGTACATGATATGGGTCACATTTGTCATGTATTCATACGTAAGTATAGGAAAGTGATGTCTGATTCATTCTTCTGTCTTTCCTATTCCCATTCCCCTCCCTTCCCTTTATTCTACTTTGTCTAATCCACTGAACTTCCATTCTTCCTTCCACCCTTGTTGTAAGTTAGCATCCACATATCAAAGACAACATCTGACCTTTGGTTCTCTGAGATTGGCTTATTCCACTTAACATGATAGTGTCCAGATTCATCCATTTACTGGCAAAGTCATAAAGTCATCTTTTTATGGCTGAGTAGTACCCCATTGTATATATATTCCACATTTTCTTTATTCATTCATCTGTTTAAGGGTACCTAGGTTAATTTCCATAGCTTAGGTATTGTGAATTGAGCTGCTATAAACATTGATGTGGCTGTGTCAGTGTAGTGTGCTGATTTTAAGTCCTTTGTGTATAAACCATGGAATGGGATATCTGGGTCAAATGGTGGTTCCATTCCAAGTTTTCTTAGGAATCTCCATACTGCTTTCGACAGGTTGCACCGATTTGCAGTTCTACCAGCAATATATGAGTGTACATTATCCCCCACATCCTTGCCAACATTTATTGTGACTTGTATTCTTGATAATTGCCATTCTGACTGGACTGAGATGGAATCCCAGTGTAGTTTTAATTTGCATTTCTCTAATTGCTAGAGGTGGAATATTTGGTTTCTTTAAAGGTTCCTGAGACCCAGACAGCCAGGGAATGGGTCAGTGAGCTTCTAAAGTTGAGCATATTCCACCTGAACTTGGCTTTTTGAACCAAACATTTCTACCATTAGCCTTTTGAGAAATTTAAAAAAAGCCCCATTGGCAGTCTACCTTGATCATGATCCACAGGCATCTAGCCAGTGAGGATGCTTTATGGAGGCCTAGTCCTTTAAGGAAGTTACCACCTCTGTCATTCCTCCTTTCTCCAGGGTCATCAGTTTCCAGCTTGGTGGACAGAATTGGCAGATAGCCAGGACATACAGGAACTGTTGTTGACCAGTCCCAGGAATGATAAGGATGCTCATTTCTCAGGCTTCAGCTTGGATCAAAGCATCATTATAGAGTTCTGTTGGTGAGTGAGCACTCTGCTTGGCACACTGCCACAGTCCTTGAAATAACCAGATCTCAAATACCCATGGCTGAGTGCAATGTCACACACTTGTAATTCCAGCAACTTGGACAGCTGAGGCAAGAGGATCTCAAGTTCAAGGCCAGCCTCAGCAATTTCATGAGGCTCTAAAGACTTAGCAAGACCCTGTCTCAAAATAAAACATAAAAAAAGACTGGGGATGTGGCTCAGTGGTTAAGTGACCTTGAGTTCAATTCCTGGTAACAAAAAAAAAAAAAAAAAAGGAAAAAAGACAATGAAAAGAAAACATCCCTGAGGGCCAGGTGCAGTGGCACACACCTGTAATCCCACCAGCTTGGGAAACTGAGGCATGAGGATTGTGAGTTCAAAGCCAGCCTCAGCAAAAGCTGAGGCCTAAGCAACTCAACGAGACTCTGTTTCTAAATACAAAAAAGAGCTGGGGATGCAGACCAGTGGTTGAGTGCCCCTGAGTTCAATCCCTGGTACCCAAAGAATAAAAAAGAAAAATAAAGAAAATTTCCCTGTCTTTCTTCCCTCTCCACCAACCAGTGTGATGACATTGTTTTGGGCATATAAATCATGTTGTGGTTCCCAGGAACAGTACTGTGGGTCAAGATGCTAAGAGTAATTTCTGCCAAGAGCCAAAAGGTCCCTACAACAAAGATAGTAGCCAAGGAGTCAGGACATTTGGGTCTACTAGGACACATGGGCCCACTAACTCACTGGGTACCTTTGCCTCTGGTAAGAACAATACTTGAAAGTCACCTCGGTGATTTCCTCCCCCTCCTTTTTTTTTTTAAATTTGTAAAATACCAAATAGTCTCCAACTTCATATTATTATTATTATCATCATCATTACTATTATTACCAGGGATTGAACTGAGGGGCATTCACCCCTGAGCCACATCCCTAGCCCTTTATTGTATATTAGTTAGAGACAGGATCTCACCCACTTGCTTAGGGCTTAGTTAAATTGCTGAAACTGGCTTTGAACTCACATCCTCCTGTCTCAGCCTCCTGAGCTGTTGGGATTACAGGCGTGAGCCAGGGGCACCCAGCCTCCAGCTTCATTATAATGCTCTCTGAGCCCATGACCTCCAATGTCAGGAACTCTATGCTCTTCTCAAGCAGCCTGTCTGTTACCCCAAGCAACTCTGATAAATGTGACCCAAAATCAGTGTTCTGAACTTCCCATAGAGTGAATAGGTAGAAGTTGTTTTAGGTTCACACCAAGAGAGATCTTGTGAGCAGCAAAGGTATTCAAGGCAATCAGATCTTGGGGTCTGGAATCCTCTTCTGGAGAACACAGGGCAGGTGTGTGGTCTTACCTAGCAGGACTTTGAGTTGGACAAGGTACTGCATAGAATAGTTGGGATCCCTCCAGAGGTCACTTGCCATGTTGACCACACAGGAATGAATAGTGTACATTTCACTCTCCTGTCCCCTTTTTAATATTTATTTTTCAGTTGTAGTTGGATACAATACCTTTGTTTTATTTATTTATTTTTATGTGGTGCTAAGGATCGAATCCAGGGACTCACACATGCTAGGCCAGCGCTCTACCACTGAGTCACAACCCCAGCCTCTTTCCTGTCCCTTTGGAGTGAACATAGATGATGGCATAACTGTCAAGAACTGTGAAGTGCCTGAGATTTTTCCCTTTTTTTTTTTTTTAATACCAGAGATTGAACACAGGGATGCTTAACCACTAAGCCACATCCCAGCCCTTTCTTTTTCTTTTTCTCTTTTTTAGTTGTAGATAGACACAGTACCTTTATTTTATTTATTTGTGTGATGCTGAGGATCAAACCCAGTGCCCCACATGTGCAAGGCAAGTGCTCTACTACTGATCCACAACCCGAGCCCCTCCCCAGTCCTTTCTTATATTTTATTTTGAGACAGGATCTTGTGAAGTTGCTGAGGCTGACCTCAAATTTGAGATCCTCCTGTCTCAGCCTTTTATCTCTTATATTGGGCAATGTCTTAGAAGAAGATACCACCTCTATCTTCCAGGACTGTTTGCTATACAAACACCCTTAAAAACATCATCTAAACTGGGTGCACATGCCTGTTATCCCAGGAACTTAGGATATTGAGTGTGGCTGGGGGATGACAATCTGAGCCAGCCTGGATAACTTGGTGAGAGGCTCAAAGTAAAATAAGGAAAAGGATTGGGATGCAGCTCAGTGGCAGAATGCTCCTGGGCTCATGGGTTCAATACCTGTACCATTAAAAAAAAGAAAAGAAAAAGAGAGAATAAACAGATAGTATTTGAAACTAGATATGGAGAAAGGCAAGAAACCCCATGCAAAACTGACTCAGCTCCACTGTTCCACACTCCCCCAATGCAACTGCAGAGACCTAACCTGATGGCAAAGCCACTTTGGACACTTCATCCATCCAATAGCCATCCTCCTGATAGCCACACACAGATATTTGTAGATCACTTTCTGGTTTACAAAGTATTTTCACTCACCTACAACTCCTATTTCACAAGACTCCCTATAGCTATTTTCATTTTAAATAATATTTTTCCCATAAATGTGAATTTTTCTCTAACCTGGCCTCTTGTAAGAGGGATGCTCAGCAGTGATCAAGGCCAACTTATTCTTTTTTCAGAGGAAACACCTGTGCTCTAGGAGAGAAAGGGAGTTGCCCCAGCTCCCCCAACAAGGGATGGGAATTCATAGCTGCAGCTGTCCCCTTGTGGCTACTATAAGACCTCTAATTATGAGGACAGGTGGAGAGGCCAGGTAAAATGGAATGGAGTTGGGAGTCTCCTAGGAATAAGTTACTATTTTTTCTTTGTATCTCCAGGGTCAGTGCAGAGCCTGGTGACCAGTAATACTCTGTAAATGACCACTGAATTAAAGTGTATTGAGCTAGACCAGAGAAACAGTGAGGGAAGAAGGAATCCTGGGTCAAGAAGAGGGGCAGATGGGAGGGCAAGCTGCAAATGCCATTTGGTTAACTGACAGTTGGGGAGAGGGGTCTGGATGGAAAATCATGGTTGGGTTCATCCATGAACAACCATTACCTTGGGGCTGAGTAAAACACACCAAAAATGTACACAGGCTTCTCTGGAAAGATGTGACTGGATTTCAGAGAAGTGGGGGACTAGGACGTTTAGTAATGCACACCACAAAATGAGCAATTACCATACACCATCTCCAACCCACATGAAGACCCTGACAGCTAACATATGCCCAGGGCTCACTACAAGTCCACCAGACCAAGAATGCTGGTCATTCCTGTATTCCCTGATCAGGGAGAGATATGGAGGATATCTTGCACACATTCATGTGGGTTGTAAGTGGCAGAGCCTGAATTTTTCTGATTCCAAGCCCTCTTTCTTTTTTCAAAGCCCCAGGGTGCTGAACAGGGCAGCAGAATGCACAGGGACTGCAGATTGGAGTTGTAATCAGCCAGCACAGCAGCAAACTCGTCCTTAGCACTTTTTAGACATGGTGTTCAGAGCCACAAGGAATATGAAAGGAAGGAAAACACAGTCTTTGCCTTATTCTTTCCGTCTTACAAAGCCCAGTATCCCATCAGAGAGAAAGTGCTAACCTGCCTGGAACTCAGGAGAACCACAGGGGCAAAATATAATAAATCCGTATAAGAGGCCTATAGGAAAATATCGACATGTAAATAGTGTATACAAGGGAGATGGGAATGGCAAAGAGTAGAATGAATCAGACATAAGTTTCCTACATTCACATATGAATACACAACCAGTGTAACTCCACCTCATGTACAACCACAAGAATGGGAAGTTATACTCCGTATATATATATATATATATATAATATGTCAAAATACGCTCTACTGTCATGAGAAACTAAAAAGAACCAATACAAAAATTTAAATAGTATATACAAGAAAATCTATGGGAAATAAGAAATTGTCAGTTTTTAATCAGAAAAATTACCACCCACACATTACTCTATTTACATCCTTTATCTTATTTGATTCCCACAAAAGTCCTGTGAGATACACTCAGAAAGGCCATTCTTTTGTAAACAAAGTTAGAATTCAGGGAAGGCATCGAATCAGCCAGTGTCCCACATTGGTGGCTGGCAGAGCTGGAGATGGGACTCGCTTTCGGATTCTCTTGCTTTGTCCGCTGGTGATCACAGGGATGTCAATGACTATGGATTAGAAAAGCCACAGGGACATGAGTGCTTATTGAAACAAAGGCTTCTGGGCATCATTAATCTAAAAAGACCAGAGGGGTGGAGCAGACCAAGGCTTCCTGGGGAAGGCTGGGCCAGGGCAGTGATAGGAAGGCAGGCCGCTGAAGCACTCAACCTTCATCTCCCCCATGGCTCCACATGTATCAGTGCTGGGTGCTAGGTACTGTGGAACAGAGACAAAGATGACAGTCCCTGCCAATATATCAGCATATGAAACAACAATTGAATAAGTGAACCCCAACTTTTGGAGTCCAATCATCAGAAACTACAGGAGGTGTAGCTAGGAGGTTCAGTAGCCTTGAGAACAGGAGAGATTGACAAGCTGCGATGCCCAGTGTGATGAATCCCACCTGGGTAGTGGTGTTGGGGGGCGGGTTGGAAAGCCTTTAGAGCAGATGGAGTACCTGACTAGCACCCTGGGGAAGTAGAATTCTGCCAGACAGAGAAGGAAAGCCACGTTGGAAGGAATGGTCACTTTGTTGAGGAGTCCCTGCTGAGCACCCTGGCACTGGCAGCAGCCTCAACATATCCCCTTTGCCCCATGTGCAGGGAGGCCAGACCGCCCTGATGCTGGGGGTCACCCACGACCGGGAGGACATGGTCCAAGCGCTACTGAGCTGCCAGGCAGACGTCAACCTGCAGGACCACGATGGATTGTCAGCTCTCATGATGGCCTGTCACCATGGCAACGCCGACCTGGTGCGCCTGCTCCTGGCCCACCCGGCTTGTGACAGCAGCCTGACTGATAAGGTGAGACTTATGGGCAGTTAACAAGTAGGTTAGTGTTTAACTTCTGGCCCTGAAAAGTGCCTCGATGGCCAGCAGAATCCAGGGAACCATACGGTGGTAGCAAAAAAAAATATCAACCTCACAAGGCTGTTGTAGATTTAATGAGGCAATACAGTGCTTGGAGCCTGACGGCTGGGAAACCCACGGCTCTGGACAACTGGACGAAGGACCAAACTTTACAGAGTCATCTCTAGTTGTGAAACTGGAAATACCTCTCTGATATTGATCCACTCTGCAAACTGGCCCATTCCACCGAGCCAGCCTGCGAAATAGCCCTGCTAAACCCAGGTTTCTTAAATAAAGGTCTCAGTAAGGTGAGGACATTGATGATGATAATGATGATGATGATGAGATGATGATGATGATGATAACTAACCTGTGCCAAAATCATTTAAACCCACGATGACCTTCTGAGGTTGATATAGCTGCCACCATTTTGCTAGAGGAAACTGAGGTCCTAAATAGTAAGGTTCAAGGGGTAAAGTACCCAAGATCACACAGCTGGTGGAACCCACCTCCCTTGAACTCCTGAGCCCAACATCCAGCTCTCCCACCATCCTCATTGTTGTCCCATGGAAGCAGCATATCTCTAGGTCTCAGGTGAATCGTTGCATCTTTCAGAGAGTCTACCGCATATCAGCAAATGAATCATCAATTGAATAAGTGAACCCCAAACTTTAGAGACCACTCATCAGAAGCTACGGGAGGCACAGTTTCTGGAGTGCTCAAGGGAACTAAACCTTTCCCACGCATCATTCCTCCTCCTCTTCATGATCCAGCGAGGCAGGCACAGTGATCCTCACATTTGCTGATAGGGAAACAGGCCTAGAAATGTTCCCTCACATGCTCAAGCTACAGGGAGCCCATCCTTAGAGCAGAGATCCCAGCTCCGGCCTGACTCCGGCATCCATTACTCTGGCATTCCAATTCCAGGGCTCAAGCAGACATCTTAGGCTTTCTTAACATCCTCAATTCAAGGGGAACAAAAGCCTGGAGAGGGGAGCCCTGCCCAGGGATAGCACCTTTTCCTGGTCCCATCTGAACTACCCAAGATTGATCCTTCAGCTTTCAAGCCGAGTCCCCTGCATCACACCAGACAGCAGGCTCCCTGTCCAGTGTCCCCGTGTCCTGCAAACCCCAGCTGTGCCCCAAAGTCATTTCTGAAATAATTAGGAAACACAGACCCTCTTGAAATTCACACAGGAACAGAGTGGGCTGCTGAAGATACAAGCCCCTTTCCCAAATATCATGAGGTCAGAAGGTCTGGGTTCCCAAGCTCCCTGCCGGGGTGCCCTGGGGATGAGGGAGGCAGCCCTTAACCTAAATCAGGGCTGTATATCATAGACCCAGAGCCCTCTCAGAAGTGACCACCACTACTGCCCAGAAGAGGGCTGAGAGGGGAGGGCTGTGGGACCGGCAGGGTGTGAGTTTTGGGAGTTCCTGGTTAGCCCAGATAATCAAGGAGGGAATGTGAGAGTTCTCCTGGGCCCCTTAACCTCTGTCACAGGTAAGAGAGATAAGTGGCCACTTTCTAGAGGTAGAAGATCCATGGGGTGGGGATGGGGGTGGGCATCTTTTGCTCTTTGGACACCTCAAGAGTGATTGTTAAAAGCACTGACTTTAAAACTCAAAGCCCAGGAGTTTGAATCTGGGTCCAGTGACTGTGCCTTGGGAAGGTCACCTACCCCTTCTGAGCCTCTGTGATGTTCATCTGTAAAATGGGTATAGCAGTATACTATGCCTAAGGCTGTAATGACTACAACCCTATACTGGACTTCTATGATGTATATTGTTGATGGTCATTGTGATGATTATGACTAACTGAATAGTGACACGAAAACCAAACAGCTGGCACATCAGTGAGTGAGAACCTCAGCATTGACAGGCAGTGTCCAGAGGGAATAGGGAGGGTGAAGGTTTGGAGTGGGGCAGGGGGTGTCACTCAGTGGAGGGAGACAGGCCTCTGAAGGAGAAGCCAGCTGGCTGCCATACTTTGTTTAGTACAGTGGTTCTCAGGTGGGGGTCATCTTGCCCCTCAGGGGATATTTGACAATGTCTGAAGCCATCTGTATGTGTCACCAGGAGTGCAGGAGTGTTCCTGGCATCTGATGGGCATAGGCCTGGGGTGTTCTAAACATTGACGGTGCCCAGGGACAGCAGTGAAGTAAGAGTTATCTGGCCCCAAATGTCAATAGTGCCGCTGGTGAGAACCTGGGTTGGGCACGTACTGAAATCCAAGTGAGTTTAGACAGCCAACCCCCACCAAGTGCTGGATGGGGAGGTGCCAGGGCAGCTCTGAGGGCCAGGTCTGCTGCAAGGCAGGGCAGGGCAAGGCTCTAACCTGGAAGGAGGGACATTAGTGCCAGGTACAACATGGAGGCAGATACCTGCTTTAGCAGAGGTGGGTCAGGGTAGGAAAGCCAGACAGTGTGAGCAGCATGAAGATGGGTTCTAGACCCCACCCGGGGCCAGTCACATGGCTCAGGCTTCCCTCAGGATTCACACCTGAATTGACACCCAGGTGACTTGGGTGAGCACAGTGTCTCCATCCACAGAGTGAGACATTCCAGCGGAAGGCGCCTGGTGGGTACTGAGGCTTGTGCCTGCTGCTCTGCATTTACAGGAGAGGGCAGCCCTTCTGCTCCTGGAGTCTTTCCTGTGGGGGCTCCGAGGCCCAGCATCTCTCATCAACAGTAAACGTTTGCTCTCAACACAGTACTCCCGGCAGAGGCACAGGGCACATTCCCTGGGCTACTTGACATAGACCCCTCTGCCCCAGGCGTGCCCCCTATCCCGTTCTCTCGCTGGATTTGGAGGCAGATAGGGTACAATGTATTTCTCCTTTCTTCCTCCTCTGTAGGCTGGCCACACCGCTCTGTCCATCGTTCTGCATTCACCTTCCCATGTGGAAATTGCAGGGCTTCTGCATGCCCACGCAGAGCGGGCAGGTCCTTGGGGCTGTAGAGGCTGCAGAGGAACCAGCAGCCAGGAAGAAAAGGCTCCTTCTCTGCACTCCTCCCTGCCCTTGGAGAGGTCAGGGTCACAGCCTGAGGGTCGCCCCTCAAGAGAAGAAAATATGTCAAATATGCACATACATTCCTGTTGTGTAATTCTGCTCATTAGGATGCTTTGTAGATTACGCCTAAGGCCAAGCCCCAAGAACAACAAGGGTTTCAGAGTGGGGTGCAGGGTGCAGAGTGTGGGAGCATCAGCTTTGGCCCAAATCCCAAACATCTTCAGCCTTGAATTCCTTGTGACTCTGCCTTGGCAACACTGTGTGGCAGGCAGGCAGGAGCACATTCGCACATTAGAAAACCAATACTTTTTACAAGGAATTTTAAAATGCATTGTCATTTTGTTTTTAATCAAATATATACATATATGTCCCACTGAATATGCATGTCTAGAGAGGATGGCAAGGAATTAAATCATTCTCAAGAGGACCTTCGGGAAATCACCATGAAGTCAGGTGAAAATGAGCAAGTCCCATTTGGGGCTTGACAGAGAAATCTTGAATTCAGACAAGGTGGGAAGAAGCATATTGGCATCATTGCCAACTATAACACTCTTGACCATTTCTGAGTCATGAAGTGGCTCCAATCTGCCCCTAGAAATGGAATTAATCAGGAAGTCCAAGTCAATGATGTGCATCACAGAGTGGCAGGGTCCAGTTCTATCAGCTATTCCCAGCCCACAGAAGAAACGAATCCAAGTGAGATCCTGGAGATGGATTATTGTCATTCAGAAGCCACCACGTTCATCCATAGCCTCACAGTAATCCCCAGTGCTGTTCCTGTGAGCAAGCATCTGCTCTGAGGTGTCAGGGCTCCTAGCTGAAGAGCCCTTGAGCCATAGCTGCAGCAGGAGTGGGTGCACAGGGCAGGGTCCCCCGCACTGACCTCTCTCCACTGGACAATTCCTTCTTGAGAATTCCCTGTTCTCTAGCCCCACACATGCATGGTACATATTCAGTAGCTCACATAGATTATCTATGAATTGTTCTTTCTGAACACTTCTTATGCCAAAAAAAAAAAAAAAAGAAAAAACCCACAAATCTCCCCTTTATATAAAAAGAAAAGAGACATCCAGGTTGGTGAGCCTCCTGCTGAAAATGCAAATCATGAGTTTTTCTTGTGGCTGGAATGCTAACTTGCATGGCACTCATTGGGTGAGTCACAAAGCTTCCTGGGACCCCGGTTTCATCATCAAAGCAGAAATCATCCTACAACCTACCTCCTGGAGGTGCTTACAACAAACTGCTGATGGAAGTTTTGGAATTCAGTTTATAACCCATAAAGGCTGTCCTCAGAAATGGTGTGGAAAACTTCTTTATGCTATTGTGATTCAAGAGATACCAAGTCTCAGAGCAAGAGCATTCATGCGTGTTGATGCTGCTCAGAGGTGAAGAGGTTGGGGCAAATAATGAGGTGGAAATTTGCTTTAAATGGATTTATTTTGACCACAAAACATGTTGTTAGAGCAAAAAGCTACAATTATACATTCTCTGTCCCCGTGCTTTGCAAATTTTAATGTGCATATAAATCCTCTGGGACCTTGTTAGAAAGAAGTAAGTCTGGGGTGGGGACTGAGAGTCTGCATTTCTGATCAGTTTCCAGAGGATGCTGAGGCAATTGGGCTACATCCACAGTTCAGGTAGCAGGGCTCTGTCCTGTCTTTACTGTTTGTATATTAAAAGTGCTGCCTCTCATTCTTCTGTCTCAAAATTTATGTGCATTTCTCTGCTATTGATTCTTGGGAACTTGCAGTACAGGTCTATATTAGTTCATTTTTTTTATTTCTATAACAACATACCTGAGACAGCCTATGAAGAAAAAGAGGTTTATTTTGCTTACAGTTTTGAAGGCTGTAACTCTAATCCTCATGGCCCAGGCTTTGGCAAGGGACCTATGACAGATGATAGGAGCTCATGGAAGAGGAAGAATCACATCTTGAAACAGGAAGCTGGAGAGCTGGATGGTCTGAGTTCCAGCTTTTCTGACAGCCCCTCATAAAAGAACTAACCAAGGTCCCCCTAGAAATACCTCAATTCCTTTCTATGGCACATCCCCTATTGACCTAAAGACCACCCACTAGACCCCTCTTCTTCAAAGTTCCACACCTCCTCCCGGTTCACAGGGGAGTAAGGACTGCACAGTGCTGTGGGAACTGACTGCCAGAGGGAGTCAGGAAAGCTCCCAGAGGAGGTGGCTTTGGAGGAAGCCATAAGGGTGGATGGGAGCTAGCTATAGCACTGGGGACAGAGCAGCAGACACTGGACTGGGCACGTGAAAAGGCGGTGGCCTCGTGAGCAAGGAGAGAACTACAGGATGACTCTAGTTGTATGGGATAAGTACACAGAGTTGAGATTTGGGGGTGAAGTGGGGAGATGTGTCACGTGTTAATCTTAAGAATTAGGACTTGAGCCTGGAACTCCAGAAGTCTGCTTCACAGACCACTTGGAGAATGGAAGCTCTCAGAAAAATGCACATCTGTAATCCCAGTGACTCAAGTTCAAAGCCAACCTCAGCAACTTAGCAAGGCCCTAGGCAATTAGTGAGATCCTGTCTCAAAAAAGTAAAAAGGGCTGGGAACAGGGCTCAGTGGTGAAACCTCTCTGGTTACAATTCCTGGTACAAAAAATAAAATAAAATAAAATAAAATGAAAAGGGTTGCAGGTGTAGCTTGGTGGTAGAGTAGCCTTGAGCTCAAGTCCAGTACAGGAAAAAAAAAAAACAAAAAAAAAGCAAATTGCTATGGGCAGTGGGAGCCAATGAAATTTCTGAATAGTGGGGCCATTTGATCAGATTGACTTCTTCTGATGATCATAGGGGGAGACTGGAAGCAAAGGGATCAGTTGGAAGGTTCCTATGAGACACTGGGTATAGAGCAATTTGGGTGGGGATGAAGACAGAGCCCAGCAGGAAAGGAATCAGGAACTGGGGCATGCCAAGATGGGGTGAAATACTGAATGGTGGAGAGGCATCAGAAATGGGTGACAGGAGAATGGTGGTACCACTGTCACCATATCTATGTTCTGTTCCTCCTTAGTAACACAACTCCCAAATTTTAGCTGGGCACCTAACCACCCAGGGGACAGACTCCATTTCCCAGTGCCCATTGAGTTTGGTGTGGCCAAGCAACTAAGTTCTGGCTAATGAGCTATTAGCAAGGTAAAGGGTGAAAACTTTGGCTCCTGAATTTAAAGTGAAGGGGACACATTTTCCCCCTCCCACTGGCTGGAACATGGTAACCAGAGCTTGATCCATGAAGATGAGGCCCACACCTGAGGGATGATGGAACAGCGAGTCAGAAGCAGCCTCGTCCCCATCCAATCTGCTCTGGACTACTCATTCCCTATTTGATATTTGAGCAAGGAATAATATTCTAACTTGTTTAAGACACAGTATATTTTGATCTCTGTTGAGTTGGACAAATGTCCTCAGCACCTTGTGGCAATCTGAAGGGTCTAATGTTATACCATAAGTGGACTTCATCATTGAAAAGCTTAGGAAAGCCTTTTGGAAGGAGCATCATGGCAAAGCTAGATACGGTGGATGTCTCCTTCTGGTACCATCCCCTGTTCATGCCCACAGTGGAAGCACTCAGCCCAAAGACCTGTAGAAAGGGTTCACCTGGCAGATACCTGAATACAAACTGGGTCCCCTAAAGTAGCCAGTAAACCAGTGAGTTTGAAATGACTTGGTGTGGAAATCGATGCAAAGCCATTGAATTATCTGAGCTTTTTGAAAACAAAAACACGTAGAGTTTCAGGCAATAGTGGTGGATTATTGTCAGAGTGTGCAACCACAGAGTGCAAGAGACATGAGAACAGAAGCTGAATTTGCATGAGTAGAGGTCAAGACAAATTGAAGGTAGGAGCAAGAAGGAACTAGGAGTGGGCATCAGATCAAGAGCAAAGAATAAGCTTATGGAGTAGCTGCCTCCTGGACTACCTACCAAGTTCCCCTGGCCTGGAAACCTCCCTTCCTAGACCCAT
>NW_026005973.1:251318-253528 GCF_001458135.2 Marmota marmota marmota | reverse complement strand
TTTTTTTTTTTTTTTTTTGGAGTGGGATGGATGAGGGGGACTGTGTCTCTAGTTTCTAGTTTGCACACATCCAGGACTGCGAAGAAGGCTGGATGTGTATTTCACTAACTGAATATGGCAGCCGAGAGATGCTGTTTATTTACTGTATACATCGACCTATTTTAGATGCGCGTTGGTATGAAATTATCTCTAATCTTGGGTGTTTCGTTTTATGAATGGAGGCACTTTACTAGGTCTAGTATATTTTTTTAATAGCCTCTGAACTGAGCTTAAAACTGACGATTTTATAGAATGTCAGCAAAATGACTACTTTATTGTTTGGTACACTATTTTAGTTGTCCTTAGTTATATTCTAATTCCAGGTGAAGCAATTATAAGCATTATAAGAAGTGAAATTTAGTTCTTTTCAGTATTAATTTGGGTGGGTATTCCCTCCTTGTGGCTTGTTTCGGTCCTAACTGGAGGTGTAAAATGCAGTCTGTAGCAGGTAGAATACAGCTCCTTTTATGTACCAGATCTTTTATAACTGAACTAGCAACTAGCCTTTTTCACCTTTAAAAACTGTGCCAAGTCTTAATCATATTGTGTATACACTTGGAGATGGTGCTGAAAATAAAAAATAAAAAAAGACAATACACTCAAAAAAAAAAAAAAGAAATAATAAAGGGAAACTTGCTCCAATGTTGAGAAATATAAATACACTTGAGACTGTTACGAATTACTTTAATAAATTTGAAACCCAGGCATGGATGATCTTCAGTAAGCATGTGTATTCAATAAGCATATATATAAGATTAGAAAAAGATATAAAGCATAAAGATTATGAAAGAAAATTTTAGAATTCTCAAAAACCCTAGACTGATGTAATTTCACACGCAACTCTTTAAATAGTCAAAGAAAAGATATTATGTGCATTTTAATCTATTCAAAACAATACAGCAATAAAGGAACCATCTTAATGGACTTTACAAAATCAACATGTCACTCATCTGGGAACCTAGTAAAGACAACTACGGACCAATTTTACTTGTAATTAGATATGAAAACATTTTAAAGTAAAAAAAGTTGGGCGTGGGGCACTCACATCTCACCTGCACACACACAGCTGCCTTCCCACCTTGGGCTCCCCTGGGCTCTCTTCAATGTGTCCTCTCTTCCTTTTCTATCTAAGGACTCTAATCACATCATGAGGGTCCACACTCATGACCTGATCTAAACCTAATTACCTCCCAAACCCAGCCTCCAAATATGACCATATTAGACCTTCAACACATGAATTTTGACTAAACACATTCTGTTCACAACAACATATTATTAAATAACAAAATATTTTATTTCATTTTTTTTGATGTTTTATTTATTTTTATTAATATATAACAGCAGAATGCATTACAATTCTTATTACATATATAGAGCTCAATTTTTCATATCTCTGGTTGAATACATAGTATACTCACACCAATTCGTGTCTTCATACATGTACTTTGGATAATAATGATCATCACATTCAACCATCTAAAAATGACATTTTAAAAAGTAAAAAAATAGGTCTAATTAATGTTAATAACATTTTATTTAAACTCATATACCAAAGCATTGTCTTAACATGTAATTATTATTTTTTTAATTTATTTTTTTATTGGTTGTTCAAAACATTATAAAGCTATTGACATATCATATTTCATACAATAGATTCAAGTTGGTTATGAACTCCCAATTTTACTCCAAATACAGATTGCAGAATCACATCGGTTACACATCCACATTTTTACATAATGCCCTATTAGTAACTGTTGTATTCTGCTACCTTTACTATCCTCTACTATCCCCCCTCCCTCCCCTCCCATCTTCTCTCACTACCCCATCCACTGTAATTCATTTCTCTCCTTGTTTATTTTCCCATTCCCCTCACAACCTCTTATATGTAATTTTGTATAACAATGAGGGTCTCCCTCCATTACCATGCAATTTCCCTTTCTCTCCCTTTCCATCCCACCTCATGTATCTGTTTAATGTTAATCTTTTCTTCCTGCTCTTCCTCCCTGCTCTGTTCTTAGTTGCTCTCATTATATCAAAGAAGACATTTGGTATTTTGTTTTTTTAGGGATTGGCTAGCTTCACTAAGCATAATCTGCTTCTAGTGCCATCCATTTCCCTGCAAAATTCTATGATTGTCATTTTTTAGTGCTGCGTAATACTCCATGGTGTAT
>NW_026005973.1:244385-249142 GCF_001458135.2 Marmota marmota marmota | reverse complement strand
CCCTTTTTTTTTTTTTTTTTTTAAAGAAGGGCTTTGTAATTAAACCCATAATTTGTTAAGCTCTGAAGGTAACAGTAAGTATGAGTCTCCACACACTTCACCCCACACCTTCACAGAGAGGTTGGGATACCCGGTTGCCTCAATGCTCAGCCTGGAGGGAAGTCAGGGTACTTGCTTATAGATCATGCTCACAGAGTAACACAAGAATCCTTCCTCACCCTTCAGCTTTTGCTGGTTGCTGGGCATACAGGGTGTCCCTTGACTTGTGGAACTATCACTCCAAGCAACCCCACCTTGACATACTCTTGTGGATCTTTCAAGGACACCAGTGATTGGCTTAAGGAAAATTAATCTATTATGACCTCATCTCAATTAACTGAATCACACCACTTTTCAATGTCACATTGAGATTCCAAGGGACTTGGGGGTGGGAGGAAGGATGTATTTAATCTATAACCACCTACCCCTTCAGCTTTCACAGAGGATGACTAGAGATGTGTGAAGGGTGGCTTTGTCAATCTTTTATTACCTCCCACAGCCTGTAGGGGCCCAAACCATACTCTTCTTCAAAACACCCAGTGGGGAGACTGAGGCAGGAGGCTCACAAACTGAAGACAGTTTCAGCAACTTAGAAGACCTTGTCTTAAAATAACAACTGTTGGAGGTGTAGCTCAGTGCAGAGAATCCCATAATTAAATCCTTTGTATTGGAGGGGGAGCAACCACGCCCCAATTTTGAGAACCTGGGCACACCATTGGACTTTGCAAATTTGACCAAATGGTCTTTTGGTCATGAGAAGATGATCCTGGATCATCTGCATAGGTCCTAAATGCAGTTGCAAGTATTCTTATTAGAGGGACAGAGTTACTCCCTCTGGGAAAGAATAGCCTTGGGGTGACAAGAGTGAAACAGCAGTAATGTGGCACCTGAACAAAAGCCAAGGGATTCCAGCAGCCACCAGAAGCTGAAAAAGTCCAGAAGAAAGTCTCCCTGAAACCTGTAATAGTGATTTCAGTCAAATGATAGTGACACTGCACTTCTGGCCCCCAAACCTGATATTCAATTTCTATTTTCAATTTTGTTAATTTCTTTAGGACCATAGAAACCTAAACATCTAGTTAAACAATGTCACACTCGTTATTGAAGATGTTACTATGGGAAGCAGGCTGAGTAGTATGCAGAACATTATTTTTTGCAGCTTCCTGAAAGAAGTCTTTTAAAAGTGTGTGGGAATTCTATAAAGCTGTCAAGGCAAAATTTCGAGAGTGGAAAGATAATGGGGCAACTCTGACTAAGGGGCCCATCTTCCCAACTGTCTCCCCAGACCAAATGCCTTAACCCTCTGTGGTTTCTCATTTTCTAATCTCTGCATCTGGAGTGAGGAACAACTAAAAAATAAATATAAAAAATTTCAAAATGAAAACAATTAAAAAAAAGAACACAGGGAAGAAAGTAATGACAAAGTATGTTGGAAAAGGTAAAACTTTTAATAGCAAAATGAGTATATTCAAATGGAAAAAGCAGATTCACTGAAACATGATAAAATTATGAAATATCCTTCCCCATACAATCAGCAGTTTCATTTTTTCTTCTCTACTTTACCCTGCCACCTTACCCCTGTACATTTCTATTACTTTCCCCATCTGTTTCATGGATAGATTCCTTCCTCCCTGCTCAGTAACACAGAATCTTCACCCTAGGCAACTACAATGACTATCATTAAATTTTTAAAATATGCCCTTTAACCTTCCTAACATCTGGGTAAGACCACTCCTTTCCCCTCATCCCCAGTTAGCTCCTACTCTTCTGGACAGACATGATGTTGTATGTCAATTTTCTAATCTATGTTGGGGTGAGGAGAGTGTAAGTTGCAGCCACCTATGTTGTTTTCTCCAATAATTCTTTCAAAGTGGGTACACAAGAAATAAACTTCCTAAATTCTTCCATATCAAAAAATATCTTTGTTTGACCCTGGAAATCAAATGCCAATTTGGCTGCATACAGGATTCTAGGGTGAAAGCCTTTCTGTAGGTGTTTTCTTTTTTCTCTCTAGAAGCCTTTTGGATTTTCTCCTTATCACTACAATTCAAAAACTTCACCAAGATGTGTCTCGGAGTCAGTCTGTTTTTGTCAATCACACTGGGGATTCGGTGAGCCCTCACTATCCCAAGACTAGAATCCCTAAGCTCTGGAAAATCTTCTTCAATTACTTCCTGCAGTATGTCCTCTGCTTCATTCTCTTCACTGTCTTTTTCTGGGATTCCTACCAAAGGAGGTTGGCACTTGTGAATCTGTCCTCCCTCTCCCTTAGTGTTTCTGATTGGCCACAACGAGTATGATATCCCTAGAGAATTGTGCCGTTTCGTCATCTAGATTGTAAAGTCTTTCTTCAAGGATGTCTATTCTACTCCTCAGATCATCTATTGTATTCTTAGTTTCTAAGATATCTGGAAGGCATTTTTTAATTTTTCCAATCTCTTCTCCCATCTCTCTGAGGACACCCATCACAGTTGTTCTATAGTTTTTTTCTGTTTCCTGGATTAGGTCTGCCTCTTTGGATGTTTGTGTTTGAAGAGTCTTCCACATCGAAAACCCTCCTACTTCCTCTTCCTCCTCCTCAGAATTCAGTACCTTACAGAACACCATAATCTCTTCACCAGCTCCCATCTTTCCCATCACACTTGTCCTTGTTGCAGGAGCAAGGCAACAGGTTGAGTCCCTTTTCTCACATAATATTGAGTCATCCTTACCCTCCTCCTCCTCCTCTCACCAGTCTTCCTCCTCATCCCACCACTCCTCCTCCTCCTCCTCCCACCACTCCTCCTCCTCTTCCCCAGAGGTCTCCTCTTCTTCCATCTCCTCTTGTTCCTCCTCTTCTATGGCACAGGCCCCTTCTTCCTCTTCTGCCCTCACCAAAACGATGTCATCCTTGTTGGTCTCTGAGTTTTCTCCTGTCACCTCAAAAGTAGGGATTCCTTTATCCTTCCACTCTGAAAACTCTTCCTCCCGAGTCTCTAAGTTCTTCACTTCTGGCATAGTGACTTTTACCTCTTTGGTGAATAAGAAATGCAGGCCATCACTTGCTGTTCC
The DNA here is from genome assembly GCF_001458135.2 of Marmota marmota marmota. Classification (NCBI taxonomy): domain Eukaryota; kingdom Metazoa; phylum Chordata; class Mammalia; order Rodentia; family Sciuridae; genus Marmota; species Marmota marmota. The sequence goes on along the minus strand of NW_026005973.1, from coordinate 246,052 downwards.
TCCAGCTTCACTTTTTGAATTTACTAGAGCATTACCCTGAAATTAAAAAAAAAAAAATTTTGTTGTTGTTGTAAATTGTGTGTCTCTTACAGAATTAAAAATTTTCACTTCACTCTCTAAATTTAATATGACTACCATTTGACAATGAGAGAACTGCTTCAATAATTCTTCCTTTTTTGTGTGTGTGTGGTACTGGGGATCAAACCTGGGGCATTGAAGTAATTACATGTTTGTGAAGGCCTAGTCCCCAAGCAAGGCAAGTGTCTCTATGATTATTCCAACACACTCATAGCTACTTTAGTAGTACTCGAAACAAATTTTCATGATGTCTTTATGCCTACCTTGGTCCTTCTACATTCCTATCCTTTGATGCTTTGTACATAACAGACTCTAAGTGACTATTTTCATCACTTGTATGTTTATTGCAATAAGTCCTTGTAACCAGGCACAGTGGTGCTTGCCTATAATCCTAGCAGCTCATGAGACTGAGGGAGGAGAATGTAAGTTCAAAACCAGCCTCAGCAAAAGCTGAGGCCTACGAAACTCATGGAGAAGCTGCCTCTAAATAAAATACAAAAAAGGGTTAGGGATGTGGCTCAGTTATGGGGCACTCATCTGGCAGGTGTGAGACACTGGATTTGATCCTCAGCACCACACACACAAAAAAAAGAATTTAAAAACTTAAAGACAAAAACACGGGTGGGATGTAATTTGGTGGTAAAATACCCCTGGGCTCAATTCTCATCACCCCAAATAAGTAAATGTAAATAAAAATTGTGAAGAAATGTCAAAGTAATTATTTTTAATGTCATGCTTTTTATTTAATGGAATTGTTTCATAAAAACTGATTTTCTGGGCTGGGGATACAGCTCAGTTGGTAGAGTGCTAAACTCGCCTGTGCAAGGCCCTGGGTTCAGAGCCCAGCACCAAAAAAAACAAAAACAAAAAAACCCCACAAAACTAATTTTCTCCAGAATAACTGCACCAACTACTACTTCCACTTTGCACATAACTTGACATATTAATATACTTACCCCTTTTACGGGGAGCCCATATCCTCCTCCTAGATTTGGTTCTTCCTTCTGTCGGAGCACATGGTTCACTAATTCTTCTAAGACAGGTTTTTGGCTGGTAAATTGTCGTAAGCTTTGCAGGTCTGAAAATGTCTTCATCTCATCATCATATTTAAATGCTAATTTGACCTCACACTGAAACTCAGGGCAAAAGCCATTTTCTCTCAAAATGTTGAAGATGTCGCCCCACTGCTTACTGACTTCCAAGGTGGTTGATGCCAGAGGGTCTGCAGCCAGGGTGAGCACGGCTCCTTCATCCATCAGAGTTTCTTCTTCTCTTGATGCTTTGATGGTCTTCTCTTTGTTCCTGAAGCTCTGTAACCCTAAATCTTTCATTTCCTGCCACTCTTCCCTGCTACCACAGTGCTCTTTATCTTTTGTTTCAGATGCCTCACTTTTTACTAGCATTTCCTTTAGGTCATTTTTCAGAGTTTCCCTCATCTCAAAGAACATCAGGTCCTGCATTTGCAACAAGACCTTAAATTTCTCCACAATAGTAGTTGATATATAATGTTTGTACTTGAAATCTAACATCCGAGGTATCTCCTCATCAGTATCTCTTAGATGATTTCTTTTGACACAGGTGGATTTTTC
>NW_026005973.1:233393-240227 GCF_001458135.2 Marmota marmota marmota | reverse complement strand
AAAAAAAAAAAAAAAAAAAAAAGTGGCATAAAAAATATATACTGCAGTCATGTTCTGTGTAAGCATATACACAAAAGCCACAGAGCATAAATACAAAAAGATTCTCAATTTTATTATTCAGGGAATGCAAATCAAAAGTTTCCTAGTGCTGGGTGCAGGGCACCTGGCTGTCATTCTGGGGATTCTGGAATTCAAAGCCAGCCTCAGAACTTACCCAGTCTGTGTCAGAGTAAAAAATACAAAGGGGTAGGGATGTGGTTCAGTGCTTAAGCACCTCTGAGTTTGGGTTCAATCTCTAGTACCAAAAAATAAGTTCCCTGGAGCCAGGGCTCAGTGGTAGAGTACTTGCCTAGCATGCCCAAGGCCCTGGGTTCAATCCCCTAAACTCCCCCAAATAACACACAAAAACCCACATCCCTGTATTTGAAAGCCCCTGCAGCCAGCACAGGGGGAAAAGCCTGCCCTTTCTGCATTTAAAGGGACCCCAGGAATTGTTAGGTCTTGGGGTAAATAACCTGGCAGAGGCCCTGTCACCCAACACTCACTTTTTAGGGTCATGTGTCCTGAAAAGCCACAGGTACCACAAGAGAAAAACTGGAAATTACCCACATACCCACTGCTGACTTGGAACAAAGACACCAAAATGTCCAAACTATGGAAGAGTACACAGCAAGGAGAAGAGATCTGTAGAGACTAAAAGGTTTTCAACCACCTGGCCTCACAATGAGAACCAAACTCCAATAGTATCAAAGGAGAAAATCATAACAAAAATATGAAGTCATTAAAAAATGACAAAGGCCCCTGACACAAGGAAGCATACTCATTAACTAGAACTGAACCCAGCCCAGAGGCCCCAGGCCTGTGAATTTCTCAACAGTCTCACTTCTTCCTAAGGATACTGCCTCCTATTGCATAGTACCAAGAAAATGAGCTTAAAAATAAAGCTCAGTTTTTCAGTTCCTTAGGTCTATAATGCTAACCCATGCCTCTTGCCTCAGCTTCACTTAGGTCTATAATGCTAACCAGAAATTTTGCTCAACCTGTTTAACCTTGCTTTCCTAGGGACTCTCCACCCAGAGTGCCTGTGGGATGAATTCAGAGTAGCTAGGATCTTGAGTGGGAAATTGATCACTGATCACATTTATTTTCATTAATTAAACTAGATTTATATTTAATCATTATAAACTTGGTATCTAAACTGAGTTTTTATAGGTGGACAGAATATCTTTATGTGGTGCTAAGGTCTAAGGATTGAACTCAATGCCTCAAGAAAGCCAGGCGAGCTCTCTCCCTCTGAGCCACAATCCCAGCCCCAAGCTAAACTCCTTTTATTTATTTTGGCAAGGAGGTTGGCATTGATCCTTGGGGGAGAGCTCCATAACTGAGACACATCCTCAGTGCCCCCCTCCCAACCTTTTTTTTTCTTTTTCTTTGGTACCAAGGGATTGAATTCAGGGGCACTAGACAGCTGAGTGACATCCCCAGCACTATTTTGTATTTGATTTAGAGACAGGGTCTCAACCTGTTGCTTAATGCCTCACCTTTGCTGAGGCTGGCTTTCAACTTGCCATTCTCCTGTCTCAGCTTCCCCAGATGCTGGAATTACAGGCTTGCACCACCAGACTGGCTCCTTTTCATTTTTTGAGACAGGATCAAACTAAATGTCTGAGGCTAGCCTCAAACTTTTGATTCCCTGGCTTCAGCCTTCCAAATCGCAGGGATTACAGTGTGTGCCATGGAGCTAGGCACTAAAGTTCTAATCTAGAACTCCTGAGACTGTAAAGGGTCATTAACTTGATTCACTCTAAGATACCCTTCCCCCACCGTGGACTCCCCCACCCTGCCGACCTGCCCGCCACTGTCCAGTCCCCAAACCATTGGCCAGGCCTCAGCTACTCACCCACTTGGGTGCCTCTGCCAGGAACAGACCAGTTTCACAGAGCAGATGTAGTCTACACAATGTGTGCAGCAGTCTCTCCCTAGAAGTCAAGTCCATGATATTGAAGTCAAGATTTAAGTTTGACTGTGCAGGAAATCACCATCTTATCAACAGGGAAAAGAGCAGTTACTTGTCTACTTATGTTTCCTTAAAAAGACAGGAGCCTGGCACAGTGTCACATGCCTTTAATCCCAGAGGCATAGAAAACTGAGGCAGGAGGATGGAGAGTTCAAAGCCAGCCTCAGCAATAGTGAGGTGCTAAGCAGCTCAGGGAAACTCTGTCTCTAAATAAAATATAAAACAGATTTGGGGATAGTTGGGTGCTCCTTGGTTCAATTCTCAGTGGAAAAAAAAAAAAGAGTTCAAGTTCCCCTGTGGGCAATGGAGAAGACGGAAAACCAGGCACCTGCTCCACAGCTCTGGCTATTACACTGCTCCTGAAAAAGACACTATTAAGTTTTCACCCCCCACCACACCAACTTTTTACAGATAGGACCAGTATAGACCTGTTCACATGCTTCATTTACTTCTCACAGCCCTGCTGGTTTACTACCCCCACTTTGAAAATAGAGATTTTAAAAATGCTATTTCATAGCACCCCACAACCCATAGGGAACGAAGCAGGGCAAGAGGTGAGGGGGCCCAACTGCTGCGGGGCCTGTTCCAGGGCCAGGCTTACCTGGGAAGAGATCGCTACCTCAGAGCTGCTCAGTGAACAAAGGTGGGAGACTGTCTCAGCCAAGGCTATTTCACTGCTTACCTCTTCCTTAGCTCCTCCCTCCTGAGGATTTTGAGATTTTAGGTCCAACCCCCTCTCAACCTGCATTCCTCCCCTCCCTGGAATCCCATCCCAGCCAAGGCCCCTCCCTAGAGTCTCTCCCTAAGCCTGCCACTGAGATCTCCACCCCACCTATCCTGCCTGCAGACATGTGTCTAGGCAAAGGCACGTGTTCACTTGGCCATACACCTGTAGTCCCAGGGACTCTGGAGGCCAAGGCAGGAAGATGATGAGTTTTAGGCCAGCCTAGGGATTTAGTGAGAAACTGTCAATCAATCAATCAATCAATAGGCCAGGGGATGGAGCTCAGTGGTAAAGTGCCCCTTGGGTCAATCTCTGGTTCCAATAAAATGAAAATAACTTTAAAAAAGCACCTCCCAGTGCCTAATGCTCAGCCCACTCAGGATTTCTGTCTTCTTTAACCCCACAGTTCATCCATTCCTAAATCCACTTCCATCCCTCTCCTTTGCATCAACTCTGTGCAAGCCCATCTTCCCTCTGATCACTGAAATAACCTCAACCAGTATGGCTTCCCCTCAGCCCCTCTACAAAGATTAAGGCAGCCTCTCAGCTTTAATTCAGCCTGTTTGTGGTGCACCTCCCATACAGCCAGCTGGCTGGGGGCTAGGCTGCCATTGGGGTGATGGCTCCTTAGAGCAGAGGTCTTCAAATTGCAGTGTGCTGTCTGTGGGACACACTGACCCCTCCAGAAGGAAAGGCTCTGAATAGTTTTGTAACAGGGGTTCACTTGGTGCTTTGACTATATCCCTTATGGCTTTGAAACTTATTTTTTTTCTTTCCCCAGTCTTAATCTCCCTGATCTTCTCCTCCCTGATCTTCTTTTCCCTAAACTTCTTCTTGATGTTTTCACCCCTGATCTTCTTTTCCTTGAGCTACTCTTATCTTCTCTACCCTATTCTCTCACCTTCTTCCTGATCTCTCCTCCCTAATCACCTTTTCTCTGAATCCCCTCTGTAAAAGCCTCCTGTTCCTGCTGATGGGCAGAAGCACAGCCTTTGGGACAGCAGCCCCCTATGTTTCTCCTTTGCTGGTAAAGCAATCAACCTTCTTTTTCCTTTTGCTCAAAACTGTGTTTTTGTTATTGGATTGGCATCAACGGGGACAAGGACTGAGCTTTAGGCAACAGTTTTTTGAATAGTTTCTGCATTAAAACCTGTGTTTTGCCAGCCACTGTGACAAAGGCTTGTAATTCCAATGGCTCAGGAGAATCAAGAGTTCTAGGCCAGCTGGGCCTGGTCCCCCACATGCCTGTAATCCTGGAGGCTGAGAAGACAGACACAGAAGGACCAAGAGTTCAAAGCCAGCCTCAGCAATAGCGAGGCCCTAAACAATTTAGCGAGACCCTATCTCTAAATAAAGTACAAAAAAGGTATGGAGATGGAGCTCAGTGGTTGAGTTCCCCTAGGTCTAATCCCCAGTACCAAAACAAAAAAACAACAAACAAACAAACAAAAAACAGAGGAAATGTTTTGGTTTGGTATATATTGCATCCCTAGAAAGAGTCCAGGGTTTTCCCCTCTTATGTTTTCCTTTTGCTTCTTCATGTTTCCTCTGAAATTATCAGTACAGCGATGCCAACCTGACAGGATGGGACACATTATTCTGTTTTTCTAGATCTTTGAGTTGCACATCAAGTCTGGAGCTGAGGACTCCCCAACTGTTTAACCTGCTTGTGAATTCACAATTTTCCCAGCTCTGTGATCATGAGTGGTTTTAAATTCCTTGATGCTATACCTCATCATCACAGAAACCAGGCAACAACCTGTGATCAAGCCCAAAAAGAACCTGATGTTGGGACCTGGAGGTGCAGCTCACTGCTAGAGCACATGCTTAGCATGTGCAAGGCCCTGAATTCACCCAAGACCCAAAATGGGAATCACTAACTAACTAACTAAATAAATAAATAAAATTTAAAAATAATTAAAAACATGGTGGGGGTTGTGGCTCAGAGGGAGAGTGCTTGTCAATCACATGCAAGGCCCGGGGTTGGATCCTCAGCAACACATAAAATAAATAAATAAATAAATGTATTGTATCCAACTAAGTAAGAAAAAAAACACAAAAACCTGGTGTTGGTTTTTCATCTTAGCATCATTGATTTTTTTTTTTTTGTACTAGTGGTTGAACTCAAAGGTACTTTATTACTGAGCTATATCCTCAGTCTTTTTTATTTTTACTTTTTCTTTTGGAACAGGGTCTTCCCAAATTGCCCAGGCTAACCACAAACTTGGGGCTCTCTTTCCTCAGCCTTCTGAGATCCTGATGTGACCGAATGTTCGGCCCATGTCCTCAAACATGATACCCTTTTGAGAAAAAGGAAAAAGAAGTTTTGTTGCTTTGGTAGCCAAAGGCAAGCACAGGGGACTCCTGTCCCAGAGGATTCTGCCCATCAAGGGGAGCAGGGGGCTTTTAAAGAGGTGATTCAGGCACTGGGGCTGGGGCTCAGTGGTAGAGTGCTCACCTAGCATGCACGAAGCACTGGTTCCATCCTCAGCACCACATAAGAACAAATAAAGATGTTGTGTCTTTTAAGTTAGTGGCAGTGACTTAGAACAAAGCAGCAGGCTCAGGAAAGAAACAATCAGGTGACCAGGGAAACTTCTGTCAAGCAGTGGGACCCCCCGGCCAATCCTGGAGTTTAGCCAGCTCCCCCAACCAACTCCAGTGGGACAAGGGAGACTAAAAACACCCAAGCTCTTCCTTTCTTGCTGTAAGCCCATAAAAGTCCAGTCCTGTCAAGCTCCACACAGTTTCTCCTCAGATCCTTCTCCTGTCCACTCTGTGGGTCTGATGAGTTCCACCTGGGAGTGATATCGTGAATAAAGCCTCCTTCAGTGGCCTTTTTAAATCTGTCAACTTTGGTCGCTGTATGCATTGCCTGATGTCACAGTGTCCATCTACAACTGAAAAAAAGATTAAAAAATGTCTACATTCCAAGTCTTCTATCTTGAATTGTAATCCACTAAAATTTGGAGACAGTAATTTCTGAGATCTTCTGGTGCCATCCCCAAAGTCTGGATTACTTTGTTCCTGTGGTACGTGCTGCTCAAGGACAGAAAACTGTGGAAAACTGTCCAGGAATCCTGTTTCCCCTGAGATTGGGGAGGGGGCTGAGATTAGTGAGGATCAGGAAGAGAAAGAAAACATGTATGTCCATTTAAAAATTAATCAATCAATAAAAATCAGTCACAGTGGCAGAGCAGCAAGACTGTATCCAAACCATCAATGGACCACTGTTACACTGGGATTACAGGTGTGATTTACACACTGGCTCATTGATAATCTTAAAACCATCAGCCTGAGCAGGGGATGGAGGTACACACCAATCATCCCAATAAGGTTTAGGAAGCTGAGGCAGGAAGATTGCAAGTTGAAGGACAATCTCAGCAATATAGCAATGCTCCAAGCCATTTAATGAGACACTATCTCAAAATAAAAAGGACTGGGGATGTGGCTCAGTGCTTAATTCCATCCCCAGTACCACCAAATAAATAAATAAATAAATACATAAATACATAAATACATAAATACATAAATAAAATAAAATAAAAGACCATCAGCTGGGACTTTCATGAGAACCATTATAGAGGCTTGGAAAATGAAGAGTTTTTTTAAAAAAAAAAATTTTAGTTGTTAATGGACCTTTGTTTTATTTATTATATGTGGGGCTGAGAATCAATCCCAGAGCCCCACACATGCTAGGCAAGTACTCTACAATTGAGCCACAATGCCAGCCCCAACTTGTTTCTTTTTAATGGTAAGATAATATTTGAAAATTAACTGCATTTGAGAACATTTCCAATATTCATGAAACTTAATCAGAGCAATTGCATTTACAGTTTTGTTTTACATCTCAATAGGAAAGAATCAAAATTATTCAGGTCAAAATTAAATATCAAAAATATAAGACTAGGGGTGGGGATGGGGATGTGGCTCAAGTGGTAGCGAGCTCGCCTGGCATGCATGCAGCCTGGGTTTGATCCTCATTACCACATACAAAGATGTTGTGTCCACCAAAAACTAAAAATTAAATATTAAAATATTAAAATTCTCTCTCTCTCTGTCTCTCTTAAAAATATATATATATATATATATA
>NW_026005973.1:230805-232838 GCF_001458135.2 Marmota marmota marmota | reverse complement strand
ATATATATATATATATATATATATATATATATATATATATATATATATATAAAAGACTGGACTGGTCTTGGGGTTGCATGCCTGTAATCCTAGCAGCTAGGAGGCTGAGGCAGTAGAATCCCAAGTTAAAATGCAGCCTCAGCAAATATGAGGCACTAAGCAACTCAGTGAAACCCTGTGTCTAAATAAAATACAAAATAGGGCTAGGAATGTGGCAGTGGTCGAGTGCCCCTGAGTTCAATCCCCGGTTTCTCCCTGGCCTCCCGCAAAAAAACCCATAAGACTCTCAGGTGAGGTGGCAGAGGCTGCCTATGATCTTAGCAACTTGGGGGGGCTGAGCAGGAAGATCGTGAGTTCAAAGCCAGCCTCCATAACTTAGCTAGGCCTTAAGCAACTTATTCAGATCCCATCTCTAAAACAAAACAAATCTACCCCATAGGACTGGTGCTCAGTGGTAAAAACCTCATGTAGCATAGGTGAAGATGCCCCTGGTCCATCACTAGCACCCAAACAAGCAGACAAGCCAACCTCAATTGTCTGTCGACATACAAACTCCAATTATTTATCTGTTCTTTTCTTTCTTTCTTTTTTTTTTTTTTCTGTTTTCTTTTTTTGTAGTGCTGAGCATTAAATCCAGGACCTCATGGCCTGATAGAAAAACACTCTGCCACTGAGCCATACCCCTAACCCTTTTAAAATTTAATTCAAAATTTTTGCAGGACTGGAAATTTAACCTTGGGCCTCACATAAGCTAGACAAGTAAGTGCTCTAGTGCTGAGTTACATCCCCAGCCCACAACTGAATTTTTGGCATAAAGATCTTTGGCTGCAAGAAATAATATTTGATTTGCTTCTCATGTAGAAATGTCTGTTTGTGCTGGCATGGTTCTTGGCATTTCTTTTGCTGTTGTTTGTAGCAGAGTTGCCTGTGATTTTATGTCTGGAGTTGCATGGAGAAGTGCCTCTCACTTTAATTTCAAGGAAAGCACATACCTGATTACTGTAGCAATAAACACACACACACACACACACACAGGTAAACCACTGCTCAGGATTTTTGAGGCCAACAGATTAAATCTGAAGAGTTTAGCCAAGATTTAGGATTAAAAGTCCTCAAGAGATTTACAGAATGAAGTAAACTGGGAGTTGGAGAACTGAGCCATAAACTGGATGTGGTAGCAGGTTCTAGCTTACATAGTATCTTCACCAAAGAACAGTACATTTTATTTATTTATTTGTAATATCTATTTATATTTTAGTTGTTGTTGCACACAATACCTTTATTTATATGTGGAGCTGAGGATGGAACCTAGGCCCTCAAACATGCTAGGCAAGCTCTTTACCATTGAGCCAAAACTCCAGCCCCAAGAACAGTACATTTTATTTTATTTTGGATGTATGATTTATATGATTTCAATCATGTGTTAATAAAAAAATAAGTTGGAAATTTCTGCTCATCATCCACTACATAAGCCCCAATCCACTGATCCCTGCCATTTCCATCAGGTACACAGGCAAACAGGCCTCCATCCCCAGAGCGAAGCAGGTGGTATCACTATTCCAGACCTTAAACGATATTACAGAGCAATAGTAACAAGAACAGCATGGTATTGGCATCAAAACAGACTGGTAGACCAATGGTACAGAATAGACGACACAGAAACTACCCCACAAAAGTACAGTTATCTAACATTAGACAAAGGTGCCAAGAACATGCATTGTGGAAAAGATAGGCTTTTCTACAAATGGTGCTGGGAAAACTAGAAATCCATTTGCAACAAAATGAAATTGAACACCTATCTCTCGCCATACACAATTCAACTCATAATAGATTGAGAATATAGCAATATGACCAGAGACCCTATGTCTAATAGAAGAAAAAGTAGGCCCTAATCTCCATCATGTAGGATTAGGCCCCAACTTCCTTAATAAGACTCCTATGGCACAAGAATTAAAATCAAGAATCCATAAATGGGATGGACTCAAACTAAAAGGTTTCTTCGCAGAAAAAAAAAAAAAAAAAAAAAAAAAACC
>NW_026005973.1:142942-230379 GCF_001458135.2 Marmota marmota marmota | reverse complement strand
TTGTTTACAAATGAATGGCCTTTCTGTGAGTATCTCACAGGAATTTTGTGGGAATCACATAAGATAAAGGATGTAAATAGAGTAATGTGTGGTGGTAATTTTTCTGATTAAAAATGAACAATATTTTATTTCCCTTAGATTTTCTTGTACATACTATTTAAAATTTTTTATTTGTTCTTTTTAGTTTCTCATGACAGTAGAGCATATTTTGACATATTATACATATAAGGAGTATAACTCCATTCTTGTGATTGTACATGACGTGGACTTACACTGGTTGTGTATTCATATGTGAAGGAAGGAAAGTTATGTCTGATTCATTTTACTCTTTCCATTCCCATCTTTCTTGTATACACTATTTACATAGTGTACACAAGAATTTATTATATATATATGTATTTTAATATTTTATTTTTTAGTTCTCGGCGGACACAACATCTTTGTATGTGGTGCTGAGGATTGAACCCGGGACGCATGCATGCCAGGTGAGCACGCTACCGCTTGAGCCACATCCCCAGCCCCTGCAGCGCCCTTTTAATTTATTTAGTTTGAGACAATGTTCCTATAAATTTCTGATCCTGGCCTTGAACTGGCAATCCTTCTGCCTCAGCTTTCTGAGTTGCTAGAATTACAGGAGTGTGCCATCACACTGGGTGAGATTCTGATATCTTAAATATGCACCTGCCCCTATCCAGGATTCTAATGGGAACTGCTTTTGGATCATGCTCTGAGAAAAAAAAAATGATACCATTAGGGCTGAGGGTGTAGATCAGTGGTAGAGTGGTAGAAGGCTTGCCTATCATGCCCAAGACCCTGGGTTTAATTCCCAGCACCAAAATCAATCAGTAAACAAATAATCATCCCAGAACAACAACCACAAAACAGTGATAGGAAGACCAAACCTTCATTGCTTTAAAGAGCAAGTCTGACTAAAACTCCCCACATGAAGACACCTCAGTGACCCCGTCATGCCAGGGGTGAACTGCAGGCTCCTCATGAGGACCCGCTTCTCACATCTCATGCTGGAGGCACATATGACTTTGGGTGGTTTGTGGAACCTGCTCTTCTCTAATGCTGCTGTTTTCCAGGGACACCATGTGGAAGCACACCCCCATCACTTCTCTGGCCACCTGGTTAACTCCTACTGCTCTGCAGCCTCTGCAGGTGGCTTTCCTAGCTCCATGCTCCCTAGTCCTGCTTCTTTGTAGGACTAGCATTGTCTTCCTCTCCTGCAATCCCTGTTTCCTCATCTGCCTCCCCAGATGACTCAGCAAGCTGAGCCCAGGAAATGGGTCTTACTCAGTTTTGTATCTCTTGAAGTTGACACATAGTCAACCTTTAATAAATTACTTAAGGCATGAAAAAATTGTGTTGTACCTCCATGTGTTTTTAGTTTTTTAGAGGGGAGCACTTGGAATTGAACCCAGGGAAACTTTACCACTGAGCCACATCCCCAGACCTTTTTATTCTGAGACAGGGTCTTTTGCTAAGTTACTCATGGCCACACTAAGTTGCTAAGGCTGGCCTGGAAGTTGTGAGCCTACCTCCTCAGCCTCCCAAGATGTGAAGGTTATAGGCAAGGATCACCAAACCCGGAATTGAGTCTCTATTTTGGGGTTTTCTATTGGGGTGGTGATGGTGGTACTGGGGATTGAACTCAGGAGCACTGGGTCTCTGAGCTAAGTCCCCAGCCCTATTTTGCATTTTAGAGACAGGGTCTCACAGATCTGCTTTGTGCCTGGCTGTTACTGAGACTGGCTTTGAACTTGTGATTCTCCTGTCTCAACCTCTAGAGTCTCAGGGATTACAGCCATGCCATACTGTGCCCCGCAGGAGTCTCTGGATTTTAAAGATCAGTTTTAATTATTGTTCAATTGTTAGTATAGGGGATCTAACCCTGGGGCACTTTATCAATGAGCTGCATCCCCAGTCTACTTCTCTTTCTCCCTCTCCTCCTCTCCTCCTCCTTCGCTGCCTCCTCAGTGCACCTACACTTGCACTCAGTGCTTTAAATACACAATAAAATAAAAAAGTTCTTTCAATTCTTGGAAGGGGACAAGAGAAGACAAGGGATGGGGACACCTGAGGACTGATATCCATGCCCAAGCCCTGAAGCCTCACGTTTGTATCCAGGTGCTCAGTGTCAAGGGCCCGACAAACGGATCCGAATGGCTAAAGGAAACATGGAGACTGGAAGGCAATGGAACCCCACAAGTATGAAGATCATGTCCACCTTCCTGTGCCATCCGTTAATGACCTGGCTGTGGGTGCGGGGGTGGGAGAAGTGCGGGGGTCACCAACATCGGGATGCCAAGCAGCAGGGGCGGTGGAGAAGCCTCTCATTACCCCCGGGGCTCCGGGGCCATTCCTTTCTCCTCTCCCTGTACATTTATTGCAGGGGTGTGCTGCCCTCCCTCTCCCCTCCTTTCCAGTTCCCATTGAGGACTCAGCTAAAAGCACTTTTGTTCTCTAGCTGGAGGGTTAGATTCCAGAGACCCAGAATCGCAGCGCCTCTCCTGCGCCCCCTCGTGGCCATATGAAGCGTCTATGGCTGCAGCTGGTGATGACATCCCAGCTGGAGGTCCTTGGAGAAGTATGTGGGGATTTGTGGCCCTGGTCTGGACTCGACTCTACCCTGTGAAGATGCTTGAACTGGAACCCTCAATTCTGCATGTCTTCTCCCAAAGGCACCCCTCCCCATACCTGATTGGCTAGAAAATATTATTGTAATTGCCTGGGACTGAAGCCTTTAAGCCAAATGTTTACGGGAGGCTCTAAAACAGTTATTTCCAACTCTGGCTGCACTTGAGAATCCTCTGAGGAGATTCAAAGAAAACAAAACAAAAATTCTTCATCTCTTCCTCTCTCTAGTTCCCATTTGAGTAGTCTGGCTTGTAGCCTGGGCATGGGAATTTAAAATATCCCCAGGTGATTTTAAAGCACAGCAGAGGCTATGAATCATTGTCCTGCCAGGTGTGGTGGCACAGGCTCCAGCTACTTGGAGCTGAATCAAGGGATCACAAGTTCAAGGTAAACCTAAACAACTTAGTGACACCCTATCTCAAAAAAAAAAAAAAAAAAGGCTTGGGGTGTAGTTCAGTGGTAAAGATGTTGCTTAGCATATAGGACCCCTAGGTTCAATGCCCAGTACTGGAAATAAAAAATCAAAAACCATCTGCCTCAAACAAACAGAGTGATTATCTTGCTGGGCTTTCTGGATAGGTGGGTGCTGTATGTTGTTCCTTCTTCTAATAAATGTTGATATAGTTGCCGACTCAATGTGATGCTTGCTCTTCAGTGTGACATAGCTCATCTAGGAAGGCCATAACTAGGGTTTACCTGTGTTCCTATCTGCTTCTAAAATTGATGTCCACTTGTATTAATCAAAAAAGAACCTGGCAAAAGTGAATGGCCACAGACTGGAAGAAGAAAGGGCAATGGGGGCCTAATGTACTCATACTTAGGTGATTATCAGAACACAGATTTCTGGGTCCCACTCTAGAGGTCCTGACTCAGTTGTTCCAAAGTAGAACATACATGTACATGTCTCCCAATGACACTGATGATGGTGGTCCATGGTATGCCAGGAGAACTGCCCTCAGTGTTCAGAGATAGTGCTCACAAAGGCCTATGGTGAGAGAGCTCAGCTTGTCCTGGGTTGTGTTTTTTTGAGACAAGAGTTAACCTACAGCTGGAGACTTCCATGGAAGTGAAATCATGGAGGGCCCCTCAACTATGCTGTGTTTGGACATTGCCCCAAGTGCCTGACAAGCCACCTGATTAGTATCTAAGTGTATATAGGATCCCTGGGTGGAGGGATGGCAGAGGCCATCTCTCCAGCTATCTGCTCTGGGCTTCTGGGGAGGTAGAAGAAGTGATCAGGGCTGCCTTACAGCTGTGCATACTAGAAGGGCAGGGATTGAATGGGGGTTGAATATAAGAATATACAAGACTTCCATGCTTACCTAGGCCAAGGCCATTCCTAAGGGGGTCTACTCAAGGTTCCATGATATTGTGAGAGAGTTAATTTGATGTGTCAACTTAGAGGGTGTTTTTGGATGAGATTATCCTTTAAAGCAGTGGACTTCTATTGCCTTCCATAAAGTGGATGAGCCTTCTCCAACCACTTTAAGGCCTGAATAGAACAAAAAGAGTAGTTTGGCCAGTTGCAGTGGCCCACATCTGTAATTCCAGTGATTTGGGAGGCAGAGGCATGAGGATTTCAAGTTCAAGTGTGGCCTCAGCAACTTAGTGAGGACCTAAGTAACTTAGTCCACTTAGTAAGACCCTGGATCAAAATCGCTCTACTCCCTCTACACATAGTCTCACTATTCTGGTTCACTTTAATAGATAAATATAAATAAACTCTAAAATTGGGGGGGAAATCTGGTGCAAAAAGTTTCATTTGTTTAGAAAGTTTGAAAAACAATAGTATAAGAAAAGGAGATGCTTGGAAAACTGCAACGCGGCCTCCCTGTGTCTCCCTGTGTCCCAGCTGAGAGGGCATCTGGATCCTGCTGAGGGATGCTCTCTTTTCTCTGGGTCTTCTGGACACAGCAGCTTCCAGACATGATGATCCAGGGGAACCTGGAAGCAATTTTATCCTCTCGCCGGCCTCACAGGAGTATCCCATGTCCACTCTCCAGCACCTCCAATCTTTCCATACCTTTGCTTATGCAACTAAGGGTTCTGACCTACACCAGGCAGGGACTGAAGTTGACTTTCTTATTGGAATCCAGCAACCCACAGCAGGAGGGGCATTGCAGGTGATTAGGGCAAATAGAAACCAAATCTGCTAGCTTATTCAGCTTTAAGGTGAGGTCACCAAAGGAACAATTTGCCAGTGTCTCTGGGAGGTTGGTGTTGGCAAGAAAGCAGCTTAAGGCTCATGGATTCTAAAATTAAACTAAACACCTAAAATATGTGGAGAATTCCTCCTCCTTCTCCTTGAACCTAAACACCTAAATATGTGGAGAATTACCTCGGGGCTAAGTAAAACACACCAAAAATGAATACACGCTTCTCTGGAAAGATGTGTCTGGGTTTCAGAGAAGTGGGGGACCAGGACATGTAGTAATGCACACCATGAACTGGGCAATTGCCATAACCATCTCCAACCCGCATGAAGACCCTGATAGGCAACACATGCCCAGGGCTTGCTGAAGACCCCATTCTCACCACAAGTCCTCCAGACCAATAATGCTGATCATTCCTGTCTTCCCTGATCAGGGAGAGATATGGAGGATATCTTGCACAAATTCATGTGGGTCCTAAGTGGCAGAGCCTGGATTTTTCTGATTCCAAACCCCCTTTCTTTTTTCAAAGCCCCAGGTTGCTGAACAGGGCAGCAGAATGCACAGGGACTGCAGATTGGAGTTGTAATTAGCCAGCACAGCAGCAAACATGTCCTCAGCACTTTTTAGACATGGCATACAGAGCCACAAGAAATCTGAAAGGAAGGAAAACACAGTCTTTGCCATCTTACAAAGCCCAGTATCCCATCAGAGAGAAAGCGCTGACCTGCCTGGAACTCAGGAGAACCACAGGGGCAAAATATAATCAATTCAGGCTGGGATTGTGGCTCAGTAGTAGAGCACTCACCTAGCATGCGTGAGGCACTGAGTTCAATCCTCAGCATCCCAATAGAAATAAAATAAAGATATTGTGTCCACCAATATCTAAAAAATAAAATATTAAAATACATATATATATAATAAATTCTTGTGTACACTATGTAAATAGTGTATACAAGAAAGATGGGAATGGAAAGAGTAAAATGAATCAGACATAACTTTCCTTCCTTCACATATGAATACACAACCAGTGTAAGTCCACGTCATGTACAATCACAAGAATGGAGTTATACTCCTTATATGTATAATATGTCAAAATATGCTCTACTGTCATGAGAAACTAAAAAGAACAAATAAAAAATTTTAAATAGTATGTACAAGAAAATCTAAGGGAAATAAAATATTGTTCATTTTTAATCAGAAAAATTACCACCACACATTACTCTATTTACATCCTTTATCTTATGTGATTCCCACAAAATTCCTGTGAGATACTCACAGAAAGGCCATTCATTTGTAAACAAGGTTAGGATTCAGGGAAGGCAGTGAGGCAGCCAGGGTCCCATGTTGGTGGCTGGCAGAGCTGGAGATGGGACTCGCTTTCGGATTCTCTTGCTGTGTCCACCTGTGATCACAGAGATGTCAACAGCTACAGATTAGAAAAGCCACAGGGACCTGAGTGCTTATTAAAA
Organism: Marmota marmota marmota; assembly: GCF_001458135.2. Taxonomy (NCBI): domain Eukaryota; kingdom Metazoa; phylum Chordata; class Mammalia; order Rodentia; family Sciuridae; genus Marmota; species Marmota marmota. The sequence continues at coordinate 224,114 of NW_026005973.1, read as the reverse complement.
CAAAGGCTTCTGGGCATCATTAATCTAAAAAGACCAGAGGCATGGAGCAGACCAAGGCTTCCTGGGGAAGGTTGGGTCAGGGCGGTGATAGGAAGGCAGGCCTCTGAAGCACTCAACCTTCATCTCCCCCATAGCTCAACATGTATCAGTGCTGGGTGCTAGGTACTGTGGAGACAGAGACAAAGATGACAGTCCCTGCCAACAACTGTACAGTCCTTGAAAACAGGAGAGATTGACAAGCTGCGATGCCCAGTGTGATGAATCCCACCTGGGTGGTGATGAGGGGGAAGTTAGAAAGCCTTTAGAGCAGATGGAGTACCTGACTAGCACCCTGGGAAAGTAGAATTCTGCCAGACAGAGAAGGAAAGCCATATTGGAAGGAATGGTCACTTTCTTGAGGAGTCCCTGCAGAGCACCCTGGCACTGGCAGCAGCATCATCATATTCCCGTTGACCCATGTGCAGGGAGGCCAGACCACCCAGATGCTAGGGGTCACCCATGACCAGGAGGACATGGTCCAAGTGCTACTGAGCTGCCAGGCAGACTTCAACCTGCAGGACCACGATGGATTGTGGGTTCTCATGCTGGCCTGTCACCATGGCAATGCCAACCTGGTGTGCCTGCTCCTGGCCCACCCAGCTTGGAACAGCAGTCTGACTGATAAGATGAGACTTATGGACAGTTCACAAGTAGGTTAGTGTTTAACTTCTGGTCCTGAAAAGTGCCTCAATGGCCAGCAGAATCCAATGAACCATTGTGATAGTAAAAGCAAATGTGACTCCATTTTGTTTTGTGACTCCATTCTGTAAAACAACCATGCCAAGTATAAGGGTCATAACTGGGACCTTTGTGAATCTCTCCTCTTCTCAAGGATTGTACAGTTGTTGGCAGGGACTATCATCTTTGTCTCTGTCTCCATAGTACCTTGCACCTAACACTGATACATGTTGAGCCATGGGGGAGATCGCTAAGGTGAGGACATTGATGATGACAATGATGATGATGATGATGATGATGATAAATAACATGTGCCAAAATAATTTAAACCCCACTATGACCCTCTGAGGTTGATATAGCTGCTGCCATTTTGGTACAGATGTTCTTTTCCTTTTGCTATAGAAACCTTTAGGAACACGGAACTACCTAATGGGGAACTACCTAGGTTAACGGGGCTCTGTTTCTGTAACTGGGGTGATTGGGCTAATTGTGATGGGTTAGACTTCCCGCCACTTGACTGTACTCTCCCCCTTCTGTAACATGGATTGCTTGCATAGGCTGGACCTTGAACATCCCTTTTGTGGTTTTCAGGCTTATAAGGAGTGCTCTTGTAATTGTTCGGGGCTGAACAGGGGAACAGCTTTATGTTCTGGTCAGTCGTCACAAGTGTGCTTCAATAAAGGCTTGATTCGATTATATGTGAGTGGTCTAGAAGTCAGTTTATGAAACCCTAGGATGAAGCTTTAACTATAACACCATATGGTGGTAGCAAGAAAAAATCAACCTCACAAGGCTGTTGTAGATTTAATGAGGCAATACAGTGCTTGGAGCCAGATGGCTGGGAAACCCACAGCTCTGGGCAACTGGATCAAGGAGCAAACTTTACAGAATCATCTCTAGTTGTGAAACTGGAAATACCTCTCTGATACTGATCCACTCTGCAAACGCCCATTCTACCAAGCCAGCCTGCGAAGTAGCCCTGCTAGACCCAGGCTTCTTAAAGATCGCTGTAAGGTGAGGACATTGATGATGACGATGATGAGGATGATGATGATAAATAACCTGTGCCAAAATCATTTAAACCCCACTATGACCCTCTGAGGTTGATATAGCTGTTGCCATTTTGGTACAGAAAACTGAGGTCCCAAATGGAAAGGTGCATGGGGTAAGGTAACCAAGATCACATGGCTGGTGGAACCCACCACCCTTGAATTTCTGAGCCCAACATGGAGCTCTTCCATCATCCTGGATGTTGTCCCATGGAAGCAGCATATCCCTAGCTTCCAGGTGAATATTCTGCACCTTTCAGAGAGCCTACTGGATATCGGCAAATGAATCAATAATTGAATAAGTGAACCCCAAGGTTTGGAGATGAATCATCTGAAACTACAGGAGGTGTAGCTTAGAGGTAGAGTAGCCTTGAGCTCAAGCCCTGTACAGAGGAGAAAAAAAAAGCAAATTGCTTTGGGCAGTGGGAGCAATGAAAAATTTCTGAATAATGGGGCCATTTGATCAGATTTGCTTCTTCCGATGATCACAGAGGAAGACTGGAAGCAAAGGGATCAGTTGGAAGGTTCTTATGTGACACTGGGTATAGAGCAATTTGGGTGGGGATGAAGACAAAGCCCTGCAGGAAAGGAATCAGGAACTGGGGCATGCCAAGATGGAGTGACATACTAAATGGTGGAGAGGCATCAGAAATGGGTGACAGGAGAATGGTGGGTTCAATCCCTGGTACCAAAAAAACAAATGAGACAAAGATGTGAGCAGGCTTAGCAGAGGTAAATCCTAACGTGCCTGGAAAGGTCAAGCCAGGTTGGCAAGCACATAGCCTGGTTCTGCAAGAGAAGCAGACATGTCTGGCCCCCAGGAGCAGACTTGATCTCCTTCTAATCAGGAATAACCTACCTCCCTAGGGTGGAACACCGAGACTGATTTACCTAGAAAGTACTTGGAGTAAAAGGTGGGGTGGCTAACATTTATTGAGAGCCCACAAGGCATTTGTTAGAGCTCACTTGCATGGAAAAGTTCAACATATCCACACTCTTTATAAATCAAATATTCCCAATATCTTTAGAGAGACCTCTATTTATAGAAAACTTGAAGCAAATCTCTAACATGAAGGAAATACTCCTTGACTTTGATTTTTTCATCTACTTGACTTCTCTTTGACAAAATTAATTATCAAAAAGAAAGCCCCAGGGGCTGGGGCTATACCTCAGTTGGTACAGTGCTTGCTTAGCATGCACAAGGCCCTGGGTCCAATCCCCAGCACCACCAAAAAAAAAAAAAAAAGAAAAGAAAAGAAAGAAACACTGGTCAATATTTTCAACAAGTGTGTGCTACCCAGCCAGACAAGGAAAAGTCTGACCACCCAACAACTGTAAGGACCCCTTCTTTCTACTTTCCATCAGTGCTTCCATTTTGCTCCTTAACACTCCTTTGCAGGTTTGGTGTCAGGAATGAGGGAGCTCTCTACTGGGAACAGTCTCTCCCATTCTCTCTTCCTCTGTTTTGTCACTCCTCCACCATGTGCAGTGCTAATGCAGTGACTTCCTGAGCTTAGTGTTGCTCTCTCCTGGGCTTCTGCCATGCTGCTCTTCCTGGCTGTCCTCCCCAGGGCTCCATCTCAGATTCTCTCTCCTCCTACCCATTGAAAACTTTTCATTCTCTTTTCTTCTCTTCCCTCCTTTCCCTTAGGGACCCAGAGCCTCTCCAAATACTTTCATCCCAAGGACATCTGTACCTAGGACTCTTCCAAAGTGCTCCTGAGTTCCAGCACACCCTGACTTTGAGAACTGATCTGGCAGGAGTGCCCACTGCTGTCCACTGCGTCTGCTGAACCCCTCAATAGACCCATTAATAGACCCATCAATAGCTCCCCGCTGCCTACAGAAGTTCTCTGAACTCCAGCCTTGGATTCACACTCCACTGTGGTCTGGCCCAGCTTCCCCACTTCCTAACACCCACCACACAAAAGTGGTCACACCCTCCTGCTAGGCTGTGGGGCTCCTTTTCCCTCTTCTAAGAATTTCCCATATGGTGTCTTCTGCCTCCTTGATGTCTCCAAGCCCAGTATCTGCATGTTCCCATCTTGCTCAGGATTCTCTAGTCTTTTGAACATAGGTTCCAAAATATCTTGAAAAGTAGTCAAGTTTCAAAAGGTCTTCTCTAGTGGGCATGCTGTCCCAGAAGGTCAACAGATGGCGCAGTTGAGTCCATAGCTGCTACCCCAAAGAAAGTCACTAACTGCCACTAGAAAATAACAAAAGTGGGAAAAAAAAAAAAAAACCCAATCCCCACCCAAACCCCCAACCCCCCAAAGAAAAGAAAATTCACCTATTTGAAGAAGTTTAAAAAAAAAAAAAACAGCTGGGGGAAGTGGTGCACATCTGTAATCCCATCGAATAAGAACTCTGAGTACCAAGGATTATGATTCCAAGGCCAGCCTCAGCAACTTAGGAAGGCCCTAAGGAAGCCTGTCTCTAAATAAAATATTTAAAAGGGCTATAAATGTAGTGATCTAGCACCCCAAATTCTATCCCCAGTACCAAAACAAACAAACAAACAAACAAACAAACAAAAAACCACACAATAAATTATGAGCCATGCTGGTGGTGAATGCCTATAATTCCAGTGACTCCAGAGGCTAAGGCAAGAAGATTGACAGTGGAGGCCAGTCTCAGTAACTGAGTGAGACCCTAAGCAATTTAGCAACACCCTGTCTCAAATTTTTTTTAAAAAGGGCTGGAGATATTGTTCAGGGCTTAAGTGCCTCTGGGTTCAATCAATCCCCCGTAGTAAAAATTAAATAAAGAAATAAATCTCCCAAAGAGTATATGAAAGAAGGCAATAGTGTTATAGGTCAGAAGTTAATGATTAAGAAAATATGAAAATTTAATTTGTAAATATAAAATGTGCATCACTGAACAAAATAAGGATTGGTAATAGCCTAAGAAAGAAAGGGGAGAAAAAGAAAAAGGAGAGAGCAAAAACACAATATTAGAAATAATAAAGGGAAAATTTCTTCATATGTAGAGGAAATATAAATAAATAGACTTGAGACTCTTATGTATTACTTTAATAAATTTGAAAGCCCACGCATGCATGATCTTCTATAAACATGTGTATTAATAAAATTAGATTAGAAAAAATATAAAGCCTAAAGAATATGAAAGAAAATGTTAAAATTCTTCTCAAAAACTCTAGTCTGATGTCATTTCACATGCGACTCTTTAAATCATCAAAGAATAGATATTTTGCTGCATTTTAAACTATTCAAAACAATACAGCAGTAAAGGAACTATCTTAATGCATTTTACAAAATCAACATGTCACTCATCTGGGAACCTAATAAACACAACTACAGACCAATTTTACTTGTAATTAGATATGAAAACATTTTAAAGTAAAACAAACAACAAAAAAAGCTGGGTGTGGAGGAACTCACATCTGCCCTGTACACACACACAGAGTCCTTCCCACCTTGGGCTCCCGTGGACTCTCTTCAGTGTGTCCTCTCTTCCTCTTCTATCTAAGGACTCTAATCACACATGAGGGTCCACACTCATGACCTGATCTGAACCTAATTACCTCCCAAACCCAGCCTCCAAATATGACAATATTGGAGCTTCAACACATGAATTTTGAGTAAACACATTCTGTTCACAACAACATATTATTAAATAACAAAATATTTTAAATGATAAATTGTCCTTATGAATTCCAAAAGGCCATCTCTGCTGAGTGTGATACCCTTGAAGATCAACAGGTGGTGCGGACGAGCCTACAGGAAATAATTCCCTAAATCCAAGGCAGGATGAGTTTAATGCTAAAGTACAGCATTTCTGATAATATCAAGTGTAAGATGATGCCTGACATTACAAAAATTATTGAACATTGTTCTAGAAATTCTTCCAAGGCACTCTTGGCAAGGACTGAATGAAAATTATAATTAGTATGTGGCTGCAAAACTGTCATTACTCGCCAGGTGTGGCAGTGCAGGCCTGAATCCCAGAGACTGGACACTCAGAAGGATAGCAAGTTTGAGGCCAGCCTCAAATACTTAGTGAGATCCTGCCTCAAAATAAAAAGGACTGGAGATGTCAGTTCATTGGTAGAGCACCCCTGAGGTTAACCCCCAAGAACAGGAAACCAACCAAGCAAATCAAACCTTCTGTCATGTCAGCTTAATGCACTAGAAAAGAAGGAGGGTCTTTATTTATTTATTTTTTTATTATTCTCCATTTTCTTCTTGCTTGGTATGGAGGATTAAACCCCCCTGTACTACACAAGTCACTTGAGAAACCTCTCCAGGACATAGTTCACTCAGAACTGCTAGTCCAGAGTGGTGGGGGGGTGGCGTGGTGGGGGGGGGCATGGAATGAATGATGGGAGAAATTGCTTAGTGTCTTTAGAAATCTCTCTTGCCTTGTAGCACAAACCTGCAATGCCAACTACTCAGGGGAAGTTGAGGCTCAAGGATTGCAAGTTAGAACCCAGCCTGGACAATTCAGGGAGAACTTGTCCACAAATACAAAGGGCTAGAGATGTAGCTCAGGGCTAGAGTGCCCCTGGCTTCACCCCTAGCCTGGGCTTAATTTTGAAACTTGCTTTAACTGTCTTTTGAATATATACACCTTTTAAAATTCAAATTTCCTGAATTAGAACACAAATTCTAGAATAACAGAGTATAACATTTGCCTTTCTTTCCAGCAGAGTCTATTCTTAGTCTGGAGAGACCTACTGTAGGGCAGCCATATCCAAATTTGGAATTAGATTACAAACAGATTACAATTGAAACTCATTAGTCTTTTGCCCCTGGTGCACCTGGGCTGCACTCTAAACAAAGAGGCCTTCCCTTTTTTTTTTTTTCGGGGGGTTGAACCCAGAGAGGCTTAACCACTGAGCCATATATCCAGTCCTTTTTGAAATATTTCCTTTAGAAACAGGGTCTCACTAAGTTATATAGGGCCTCATGAAACCACTGAGGCTGGCTTTGAACTTGCAATCCTCCTGCCTCAGCCTCTTAGCTGCTGGAACTACAGGCATGCACCACTGCACCCAGACCAGAAGCCTCCACTTGTAAGGCTCTGGACCTGGAGATAGAGTGTAGGAATAAAGAAGAGGATTTGTTGAGGAAGATCCCAACCCCCTTCTTCTTAAGGGATCTAGCACATTTTGCTGGAGGACTTAGGAGTTTTGCATCAGGTAATTGCATGTTAATTTCTCAACAATTTGCTATCAAAGCCCAAAATGTTTCAATAGATTGAGTCCACGTGTTCATGGAGAGGTGGAGAAAAGAACTTGCTGTCAGCCCCATCTAGATCACTGTCTCCCCACTGCCAATACCTGTAGCTTCTATTGACACTGGGGGAAGGAAGGTTTCTATCGATTTTAACTCAAAAAGGTATGCAAAATTCAAAAGTGCCTGTTCTGCAGTGGATAGGAATAATCACACTGTGAGCAGCTACTAAATTCCATCGTGGATAAGATTATATTAATGCTTTTGATTTCATTCCTTCATAGCTTCCTTTGTGGTTCAGTGTTGAGTCTGTCTGTTTTACACTTGTTTTATAAGAGTTTTAAGTCCAAGGAGTCTAAATTTGCATCAATCTTGGTAGACACTGGAGGATCCCATTAGCAGCTAGTAATTCAATCAGCAGGTCTGGGTAGAGTATCTGCCTGCATGTATGAGGCCCAGATCTAATCCCAGCACTAAGAGAGAGAGGAGAAGGGAGGGAGGGAGGAAGGAAGTAAAACGGTTGTGGAGAGAAAATGTGATCAGCAGTGAGATTCCCCTCTTATAATGCACTATCCAAAGAAGATGCACGCAGATTACTTGGAGGCAGGTATTCACGTCTTTTTCTTTGGTAGAGCAGTGGGCTTTCCAACCAGAACCTGCTTTCATATGAAACTTGCTTGCTTTGATGGAGGTGACTGTTGGAGGCCCACTAAGTTAGCCTCCTTAGGAAAGGATGAAAGAGAAGGAGGTTGAAGCAGCTTTCTCCAGGCACAGGAATGCACAGGCCCTGTACCCCAGTCCTGCTGGCCCCAACTTGTGGGGCACATGTGAAGTCAAGGTGCAGCAGTGGTGCTGGTTGCAAATGACATGGGCAGGCCAGGTGGCCAGGCCTGGTTGCAGTCTGAGCCAGAAACTAGAGCCTCAGGGGGCTCCAGCAGCAGCATGTGAACCTCCACGAAGGAGAAGGAAAAAATTATACATCAAAATCTTCTTTAAGCCAGGCATAGTGGTGCATGCCTGTAATTCCAGTGAGTCTGGAGGCTGAGACAGGAGTCTCTCAAGTTGGAGGCCAGCCTGGGCAACTTAGCAAGTCCTTCAGCAACTTATCAAGACCCTGTGTCAAAATAAAAACCCAGATGCAGTCGATAATATAAAATGATACATCTACTATGGAAAATAAGGAAATTCCTCAAAAAACAAAACAAACAGAAAAGTAAAACTAAAATCTGAATTATCATATGACCCAACAACTCTACTTCTAGGTATATATCCAGAGCAGGACCTCAAAGGTATTTTTACACACTCATAATGATGGCTGCATTATTCACCATAGTCAAGACGTGGAAGAAACAGAAAAGCCCATCTATGGATGGATGAATGAAGATGTAGTACATCTATACAATGGAATATTCCACAGCCTATTTCAAGGAGATGCTGACATCGGCTACAACACAGATGAGTCTCAGGGATATTATGGAAGTGAAATGTCAGTCACAAGAGAACTAATATTCTATGATCCCACTCACATGAAGTATCTAGAATAGTCCAAATAATAAAAACACAAAGTTCCCCAATGATTTACATGTATGAATTGCCAAGATCATTGTAATGTCATGTGTATCTAATAAAAAATTAAATTAAATTAAAAAAAGAATTGAATAAGCAAAAAATAATAATAATAATTAAAAGAAACACAAAGTTGAAAATTCTGGTGAGTGGGAGGGAAGTTATGATTAACAGGCAGAGTTTCAAATTGGCAAAATGAAAACTCTGTGGCTCTGGACATCATGGTACATGCCTGTAATCCCACCAACTCAGGATGCTGAGGCAGGAGGATTGCAAGTTTGAGGCCAGCCTCTTTAGCAAAGAGGCAATTTAATGAGACCCTATCTTAAAAAAAAAAAAAAGAAAACTATGACTGTGCTAGATCAGTGGTATAGTGCTTACCTCACATGCATAATCTTATATTCCATACCCAGCACAACAAAAATAAATAAAATCATAAGTACTTGGAGGAATTGTTAAGAAATGCAAATATAATAAGTGTGGAAAGGATAGACCATTTGAAATTTTAGATAATTCATATTGCTATCAACTTCTGTAAATTTGGGCAAGTAATTTGCATGATTTTTTATTTCCTCACCTATAACATGGCAGATAATGGCACAGGAGACTTCAGTGAGGGTGAAATGATGTGTGTATAAAAATCACCCCAGTGTTTACCATGAAGGGAAGGCTCAGCTGACACCACCTTCTCACTTCCTGGGTCCTCCCCAGGCTGTCTCCAATGGAAAAACATCCCACGGGTACAATAGTAGCAGATTGGCTTACAAATAATATGCAATGGCAACTAAGGTCTTGCTTTTTAGTCTACAAGGCCAGTAAGCAAAAATTATGTGTGGCTGGGCTCAGAGGTGCACACCTGTAATCCCAGCAGCTTGGAAGGCTGAGGCAGGAGGAACACAGGCTGGCCTCAGTGACTTAGCAAGACCCTAAGCATCTTAGTGAGACTGTCTCAAAATAAAAAGTAAAAAGTGCTGGGTGTTGCTCAGTGGTAAAGCAACCCTAGATTCAATTCCCAGCAACTCACTCCCCCCCAAATAAATTATGGATGATAAAAGGAAAGTTTGGCTTTTATCTTATGTCCCAGGGTGGGGCCATTTGCATGTGTGCAGGATAAGCAGATGTTCTACCACTGTTACTCCCCCCCGCCTCTGTGTATACATTTTTTTTTTTGAAGAAGGGATTTGTAATCAAACCCATAGTTTGCTAAGTTCTGAAGGTAACATGAAGCATGAGTCTCCACACAATTCACCCCACACCTTCACAGAGAAGATGCCTGACTGTTCAGCCTGAAGGGAGGTCAGGGTACTTGCTTATAGATCATGCTTACAGAGTAACACAAGAATCCTTCCTTGCCCTTTAGCTTTTGCTGGTTGCTGGGCATACAGGGTGTCCCTTTGCTAGTGGAGCTATCACTTCAAGCTACCCCACCTTGACATACTCTTGTGGATCTTTCAAGGATACCAGTGATTGGCTTAAGGACAATTAATCTATTATGACCTCATCTCAATTAACTGAATCACACCACTTTTCAATGTCACATTGAAATTCCAAGGGACTTGGAGGTGGGAGGAGGGATGCTATTTAATCTACAACCACCCACCCCTTGAGCTTTCACAGGATGGCTAGAGATATATGAAGGGTGGCTTTGTCAACATTTTATCACCTCCCACAGCCTATAGGGCCCCAAGCCATACTCTTCTTCAAAACACCCAGCGGGGAGACTGAGGCAGGAGGCTCACAAACTGAGGACAGTTTCAGCAACTTAGAAGACCCTGTCTTAAAATAAAAAAAGAGCTGGAGATGTAGCTCAGTGCAGAGAATCCTATAGTTCAATCCATAGTATTGGAGGGAGAGTAATCCAGCCCCCATTTTGAGACCCTGGACATACTACCTATGTGGCAAAAGGGACTTTGCAAATTTGACCAAGTGGTCTTTTGGACATGAGAAGATGATCCTGGATCATCTGCATAGGTCCTAAATGCAGCTGCAAGTATCCTTATGAGTGGGACAGAGTTCCTGCCTCTGGGAAAGAATAGCCTTGGGCTGCAAGGACAAACAGCAGTAACTTGGCACCTGACCAAAAGCCAAGGGATGCCAGCAGCCACCAAAAGCTTGAAGAGTAAGAACACATTCTCCCTGAAGCCTGTAATAGTGATTTCAGTCAAATGATAATGATGCTGCATTTCTGGTCCCCAAACCTGAGATTCAAGTTCTACTTTCAATTTTATTAATTTCTTATAGTGGCCATAGGAACATAAACATCTAGTTACAATGTCACACTCGTTCCATGGGAAGCAGGCTGAGTATTATGTGGGACATTTGTTTTTTAAAACTTCCCATAAGAAGTCTTTTAAAAGTGTGGGAATTCTGTAAAGCTGTCCAGGCAAACTTGCAAGAGTAGAAAGATAATGGGGCAACTCTGACTAAGGGGCCCATCTTCCCAACTGTCTTCCCGGACCAAAGGCTGTAACCCTCTGTGGTTTCTCATTTTCTAAGATCTGCATCAGGAGTGGGGTGCAACTCAATGGTAGAAGGCTTTTCTTGCATGGGCAAGATCCTGATTCAACCACCAGTATTGCAAAAAATAAAAGCACAAGTATTGAAAACACAGGGAAGAAGAGTTGATCTGTATGGAGTTAGGCAGTGAAATTCAAAAACTATTCAACTACATATACTAATGACAAAGTACGTTAGAAAAGGTCAAACTTTTAATAGCAAAATGAATATTTTCAAATGGAAAAAGCAGATTCAATGATACATGATAAAATTATGAAATATCCTTCCCCATACATTCAGCATTTGCATTTTTTCTTCTCTACTTTACCCTACCACCTTTCCCCTGTACATTTCTATTACTTTTCCCATCTGTTCCTTCCTCCCTCCTCAGTAATACAGAAACTTCCCTAGGCAAACTATGATGACTACCATTACATTTTTAAAATATGCCCTTTAACCTACATAACATCTAGGTAATACAACTCCTTTCCCCTCATCCCCAAATAAACAGATTCCACTTTTCTGGACAGAGATGTTGTATCTGTCAATTTTCTAAATGTATGTTGGGGTGAGGAAAACGACAGTTGCAGCCACCTATGTTGTTTTCTCCAATAATTCTTTCAAAGTGGGTATACAAGAAATAAACTTCCTAAACTCTTCCATATTAAAAAAATCTTTGTTTTACCATGGAAATCAAATGCCAATTTGGCTGGATACAGGATTCTAGGGTGAAAGCCTTTCTCCTGAAGCACTTTTATGATGTTGCTCCATTGACTTCTTGCATCCAGGGTGCCCAGTGATAAGTCAGCTGTCAGTCGGATTCTTGTGCCTCTGTAGGTGATTTCTTTTTCTCTCTAAAAACCTTTAGAATTTTCTCTTTATCACTACAATTCAAAATCTTCACCAACATGTGCCTAGGAGTGAGTCTGTTTTTGTCAATCACGCTGGGGATTCGGTGAATACTCACTATCCCAAGACTAGAATCCCAAGAAGGTCTAGAAAATTTTCTTCAATTATTTCCTGCAGTATGTCCTCTGTATCCTTCTCTTCACTGTCTTTTTCTGGGATTCCAATCAAACAGATGTTGGCACTTCTGAATCTATCCTTCCTCTCCCTTAGCATTACTTTGTTATCTGCTTGGCCATCTGTATGGTATCATTAGGGATTTCTTCCATTTCATCATCTAGATTGCAAAGTCGTTCTTCAAGGATGTCTATTCTACTCCTCAGATCCTCTATTGAATTGTTATTTTCCAAGATATCTGGAAGGCATTTTTTTTTAATTTTTCCAATCTCTTCTTCCATCTCTCAGAAGATACTGATCATAGTTCCATAGTGTCTTTGTTTCCTAGATTAGGTCTGAGACTTTGGATGTATGTGTTTGAACAGTCTTCCATTTTAAAAACCCTCCTTCCTTTCTCCTCAGTCAGAATTTCATTCGCAATTGAAAGTAATAATCTTTTCATAATCTCCCTCCATTACCCTTACAGTTGTCTTAGGAACATGGCGTTTCTCACATAATATTGGGAAATATCCGTCCTCCTCCTCATTCCTCCCATCACTCACACTCCCACCACTCTTCTTCTCCAGAGGTATCAAAATTCACCTGTAAGGTCTCTTCTCCCTCCTCTTCTATGTCACAGGCCCCTTCTTCCTCTTCAGCCCTCATGCAAAAGATGTCGTCCTTGTGGATCTCTGAGTCTTCTCCTGTCACCTCAAAGGTAGGGATTCCTTTATCCTTCCACTCCGAAAACTCTTCCTCCAGAGTCTCTAAGCTCTTCACTTCTGGCCTAGAGACTTTCACCTCTTTGATGAATAAGGAATGCAAGCCATCACTTTCTGTTCCTCCAGCTTCCTGTTTTGAATCTACTAGAGCGTTACCCTGAAAGTCAAAAGAAAAGTTTTGTAAATTGTATGGCTCTTACAGAACTAAAATTTTCACTTCACTCTCTAAATTTAATATGACTAACATTTTGACAATGAGCAAGTACTGGGATAACCGCTTCAACATTTCTTCCTTTTTTGTGGTGCTGAGGATCAAATCCAGGGCCTTGTAGTAATGACATGCTTGTGAAGGCCTAAACCCCAAGCAAGGCAAGTTTGTCTATGATTATTCCAAAATTCATACCTGCTTTAGTAGTACTGGCAACAAATTTTCATGATGTCTTTATGCCTACCTTGGTCCTTCTATATCCCTATCCCTGTTGCTTTGTACATAAGAGATTTTAAATGACTACTTACTTTCATCACTTGTATGTTTATTGCAATAAGACCTTGTAACCAAGCACAATGGCACATGCCTATAATCTTAGTAGCTCAGGAGACTGAGGCAAGAGGATGTGAGTTCAATGCCAGCCTCAGCAAAAGCTGAGGCCTAAGGAACTCATCGAGACCCTACTTACACTTTACACATAACTTAATACATTAATATGCTTACCCCCTTTACAGGGATCCCATATCCTCCTCCTAGATTTGGTTCTTCCTTCTGTCGGAGCACAGGGTTCAATAATTCTCCTATGACAGGTTTTTGGCTGGTAAATTGTAGTAAACTTTGCAGGTCTGAAAATGTCTTCATCTTATCATCACATTTAAATGCTAATTTGACCTCACACAGAAACTCAGGTTCAAAGCCATTTTCTCTCAAAATGTTGAAGATGTCACCCCACTTCTTACTGACTTCCAAGGTGGCTGATGCCAGAGGGTCTGCAGCCAGGGTGAGCACAGCTTCTTCAGCCATCAGAGTTTCTTCTCTTGATGCTTTGAAGGTCTTCTCTTTGTTACTGAGGCTCTGCAGCTTTTCTTCTTCCATTGCTTTTAATGCTCCACCCTCCCTATGCTTTCGCTTCTCTTTGTCAGGCAGTCGTACGTGGTGACTGCCATTTCTACATGTGTCATCTGAGGCTTCTGCCATCCCTCCAAAGGCTTGGTAACTTTGGGGCTCATTCTGGGATAATTCCTTCCTTTGATTGCTAGTGGACATCTTGGCTTTGTCCCATTTACAACTCAGCTCATCTATTTCCTCATTTCTAAAAGTTAAGTTTTCAGTACAGTCAGCTATTTTAGATTTTTTTTCTCCTTGTTCCCGCAACTCTGTTTTTTGTGAAGCTAAATCTTTCACTTTCTGCCACTGTTCCCTGCTACTACAGTGCTCTTTATCTTTTGTTTCAGATATCTCACTTTTTACTAGCATTTCCTTTAGGTCCTTTTTCATTGTTTCCCTCATGTCAAAAAACATCAGGACCTGCATTTGCAACAAGACCTTATATTTCTCCATAATAGTAGTTGATATATAATCTTCATACTTGAAATCTAACATCCGAGGTATCTCCTCATCAGTACCTCTTAGCTGATTTCTTTTGACCCAGGTGGTTTTTTTCTGTTCCTTTGCAAGCCTAGACATTTTTGACTGTACAGGAAACATTGTGTCTATATTGTCCAGATCGTATTGTTTTCCCTTTTGAAGAGTAATTTTGGTTCTTGCACACTGGCTAGGCTCCAGGAATCTAGAATCCTCAAAAAACTCTCATCTGAAATATAAAGAAATGAAAAATTATTCACCAATGAATTTCACTGAGAAACTCAGTAATATGAACTTCATTAACTATGTGTACTCCATAAAAATTAGAAGATGAAGATTAATGAAATGGGCATATGAACTCTAAAATGAGGAAAATCAGTATTCACAAGTTGTGCATGATCATTAAAACCCATTTACACTTTGGGTGTGGTGGCATATACTATAATTTCAGTTACTCAGAAAGCTGGGAACTTGAGGCTCCTCAGGAACTTGAAGATCACAAGTTTAAGGTCAGCCTGAGAAGTTTCACAAGATCCTGTCTCAAAAAAATATATATATATATGAAAAATATTTAAAAAATGTAGGAATTAACTGGGATTGTGGCCCTTCAAACCTGTGACACCAGCTGCTAGGGAGGCTGAGGTGGGATGAATATTTGAGCCCACAGATTCCAGAAAAACCTGGGCAACAGAGGCCTGCCATCTCAAAACAAATAGTTGGGTGCCATGACACACCCTTATAATCCCAGCTATGTGGCAGGCTGAGGCAAGAGGATCTCAAGTCTGAGGCCAGTCTGGGAAATTTAGCAAGACCCTGCCTCAAAATAAAACAAAGGCCAGGGAAATTGGGCATGGTGCACATGCCTGTGTGTTTTCCCTCAGGTGGAAGCTAGAGAGAAAGAAAGAATAATTTAAAAATCTCACTAAAATAGAAGGCAGAAGAAGCAAAAGGAAAACATAAGAGGGGAAAACCCTGGACACTTTCTAAGGATGAAATATATACCAAACCAAAACATTTCCTTTGTTTGTTTTTGTTTTTTTTTTTTTTTTTTTTGTACTGGGGATTGAACCTAGGGGTACTCAGCCACTGAGCCCCATCTCCAGACATTTTTTTTTCTATTTTATTTAGAGATAGGGTCTCGCTAATTTGTTTAGGGCCTTGCTATTGCTGAGGCTGGCTTTGAATTCTTGGTCCTCCTTTTTCTGCCTTCTTAGCCTCCAGGATTACAGGCATGTGGGAGACCAGGCCCAGCTGGCCTGGAACTCTTGATTCTCCTGAGCCATTGGAATTACAAGCCTCTGTCACTGTGCCTGGCAAAACAAAGGTTTCAATGGACAAACTATTCAAAAAAACTGTTGCCAAAAGTTCAGTCCTTGTACCTATTAATGCCAATCCAATAACAAAGACACAGTTTTGAGAAAAAGGAAAAAGAAGGTTGATTGCTTTACCAGCAAAGGAGAAACACAGGGGGCTGCTGTCCCAAAGGCTGTGCTTCTGCCCATCAGCAGGAACAGGAGGCTTTTACAGAGGGGATTCAGAGAAAAGGAGATTAGGGAGGAGAGATCAGGAAGAAGGTGAGGGGTTAGGGAAGAGAAGCTCAAGGAGAAGAATATCAGGGTGAGAACATCAGGAAGAAGTTTAGGGAAAAGAAGATCAGGGAGGAGAAGATCATGGAGATGAAGACTGGGGAAAATTAAAAAAAAAAATTAAATTTCAAAGCCACAAGGGATATAGTCAAAGCACCAAGTGAGCCCCTGTTACAAAGCTATTCAGGTCCTTTACTTCTGGAGGGGTCAGTGTGCTCTACAGACAGCACACTACAATTTGAAGACCTCTGCTCTAAGGAGCCATCACCCCAATAGCAGCTTACCCGCTAGCCAGCTGGCTGCATGGTAGGTGCACCATAAACAGGCTAATTAAAGCTGAGAGGCTGCCTTAATCTTTGTAGAGGGGCTGAGGGGAAGCCAGACCAGTTGGGGGTTATTTCAGTGATCAGAGGGAAGATAGGCTTGCACAGAGTTGGTGCATCAAAGAGGTATGGAAGTGGATTTAGGAATGGATGAACTGTGAGATTAAAGAATATAGAAATCCTGAGTGGGCTGAGCATTTAGGCACTGGGAGGTGCTTTTTTAAATAATTATTTTTATTTTATTGGTTCCAGAGATTGACCAAAGGGGTGCTTTACCACTGAGCTGCATCCCCTGGCCCATTTTTTAATTTACTTATCTATCTATCTATCTATCTATCTATTTATTTTGAGACAGGATCTCATTAAATCCCTAGGCTGGCCTAAAACTCATCATCTTCCTGCCTTGGCCTCCAGAGTCCCTGGGAATACAGGTGTGTGGCCAAGTGAACAAGTGCCTTGCCTAGACACCTGTCTGCAGGTAGGATAGGTGGAGTGGAGATTCAGTGGCAGGCTTAGGGAGAGACTCTAGGGAGGGGCCTTGGCTGGGATGGGATTCCAGGGAGGGGAGGAATGCAGGTCAAGAGGGGGTTGGACCTAAAATCTCAAAATCCTCAGGAGGGGAGGAGCCAAGGAAGAGGTGAGCAGTGAAATAGCCTTGGCTGAGACAGTCTCCCACCTTTGTTCACTGAGCAGCTCTGAGGTAGCGATCTCCTCCCAGGTAAGCCTGGCCCTGGAGCAGGCCCCGCAGCAGTTGGGCCCTCTAGTCTCTTGCCCTGCTTCTATCCCTATGGGTTGTGGGGTGCTAGGAAACAGCATTTTTAAAATCTCTATTTTCAAAGTGGGGGTAGTAAACTATTGGGCTGTGAGAAGAAAATGAAGCGTGTGAAGAGGTTTATACAGGTCCTATCTGTAAAATATTGGTGCGTTGGGGGGTGAGAACTTAATAGTGTCTTTTTCAGGAGCAGTGTAATAGCCAGAGCTGTGGAGCAAGAGCCTGGTTTTCCATCTTCTCCATTGCCCACAGGGGAACTTGAACTCTTTTTTTTTTTTTTTTTCCACTGAGAATTGAACCAAGGAGCACCCAACTATCCCCAAACCTTTTTTGTATTTAGAGACAGGATTTCCCCAAGCTGCTTAGCACCTCCCTATTGCTGAGGCTGGCTTTGAATTCTCTATCCTCCTGCCCCAGCCTTCTGTGCCTCTGAGATTACAGGCATGCACCACCGCGCCCGGCTCCTGTCTTCTTAAGGAAACATAAGTAGACAAGTAACTGCTCTTTTCCCTTTTGATAAGATGGTGATTTCCTGCACAGTCAAACTTAAATCTTGACTTCAATATCATGGACTTGACTTCTAGGTAGAGACTGCTGAATACATCGTGTAGACCACATCTACTCTGTCAAACTGGTCTGTTCCTGGCAGAGGCACCTAAGTGGGTGAGTAGCTGAGGCTTGGCCAAGGACTGGACAGTGGCGGGCAGGTCTGCAGGGTGGGGGAGTCCACAGTGGGGGAAGGGTATCTTAGAGTGAATCAGGTGAAGTGACCCTTTACAGTCTCAGGAGTTCTAGATTAGAACTTTAGTGCCTAGCTCCATGGCACACACTGTAATCCCTGAGATTTGGAAGGCTGAAGCCAAGGAATCAAAAGTTTGAGGCCAGCCTCAGACATTTAGTTGGATCCTGTCTCAAAAAATGAAAAGGGGCCAGTCGTGGTGGCGCAGGCCTGTAATTCCAGCATCTGGGGAAGCTGAGACAGGAGAATGGCAAGTTGAAAGCCAGCCTCAGCAAAGGTGAGGCACTAAGCAACTGGGTGAGGCCCTGTACAATCAAGTACAAAATAGTGCTGAGGATGTGGCTCAGCTGGCTAGTGCCCCTGAGTTCAATCCCTTGGTAACAAAAATAAAAAGGTTGGGAGGGACGTGCTGAGGGTGTGTCTCAGTTATGGAGCTCTCCCCCAAGGATCAATGCCAACCTCCTTGCCTAAATAAATAAATAAATATAATGAGTTTAGCTTGGGGCTGGGATTGTGGCTCAGAGGGAGAGAGCTCGCCTGGCTTTCTTGAGGCACTGGGTTCAATCTTTAGACCTTAGCACCACATAAAGATATTCTGTCCACCTATAAAAACTCAGTTTAGATACCAAATTTATAACAATTAAATATAAATTCCAGTGTAATTAATGAAAAGAAACATGAGCAGTGATCAATTTCCCACTCAAGATGCTAGCTTCTCTGGGTGGAGAGTCCCTAGGAAAACAAGGTAAAACAGGCTGAGCAATTTTTCTGGTTAGCATTATAACCTAAGTGAAGCTGAGGCAGGAGGCATGGGTTAGCATTACAGACCTAAGGAACTGAAAAACTGAGCTTTATTTTTAAGCTCATTTTCTTAGAATCTATGCAATAGTAGGCAGTATCCTTAGGAAAAAGTGAGACTGTTGAGCAATTCACAGGCCTGGGCCTTAGGGCTCGGTGGGTAGGTGAATTCTCCCTAGTCTTTTTTTTTAGATGTTGATGGACCTTATTTTCATTTATTTATTTATATGCAGTGTTGAGAATGGAAGCCAAAGGTCGAAGGCTGTACTGGATGCAGGCAAGGGCTCCACTGCTGAGCCACAAGCCTGGCCCCCTCCCTAGTTTTAGGAATGGGAAAAGAAAACATTGATTTGTGTTTTCTTGGCTTATGGCCTCCCTCTTTTCATAGGTTTATTAGCTATCTGCAATAAATCATTAAGGTAAATGACTTAAAAAGAGGCATTTTTTTTTTTTTTTCTGACCGTATTAATGAACTTCCCACTCCAGGTTGGGGGTAGGAGCCTAGAGGGTCAGGCTCTGTATTTGAGGCCCTCCATTGCATCCCCAGTGTCTCACAAAAATTCCACTTTAGTATAGGCTCTGGCCTCCTTAGCCACTCAGTTTGGTGGGCTATTAATTATGGGGTACAGGGTAAGAGAATAAGGTACAGTGCCAAGTTCAGTTCTAGTTAATGAGTATGCTTCCTTGGGTCAGGGGCCTTTCTCATTTTTTAATGACTTCATATTTTTGTTATGATTTTCTCCTTTGATACTATTGGAGTTTGGTTCTGATTCTGAGGCCAGGTGGTTGAAAACCTTTCAGTCTCTACAGATCTCTTTTCCTTGTTGTGTACTCTTCCATAGTTTGGACATTTTGGTATCTTTGTTCCAAGTCAGAAGTGGGAATGTGGGTAATTTCCATTTTTTCTCTCATGGTACCTGTGGCTTTTGCAGGACACATTACCCTAAAAAGTGAGTGTTGGGTGACAGGGCCTCTGCCAGGTTATTGACCCCAAGATCTAACAATTCCTGGGGTCCCTTTAATTGCAGCAAGGGTGGTTTTTGCCCTAGTACTGGCTGCAGGGGCTTTCAAATACAGGGATGTGGGGTTTTGTGTGTTATTTGGGGGAGTTTAGGGGATTGAACCCAGGGCCTTGGGCATGCTAGGCAAGCACTCTACCACTGAGCCCTGACTCCAGGGAACTTATTTTTTGGTACCAGAGATTGAACCCAAACTCAGAGGTGCTTAAGCACTGAACCACATCCCTACCCCTTTGTATTTTTTACTCTGACACAGCCTGTGTAAGTTCTGAGGCTGGCTTTCAATTCCTGAATCCCCAGAATGACAGACAGGTGTCCTGCACCCAACTCTAGGAAACTTTTGATTTGCATTCCTCAAATTTATAAAATTGAGAATCTTTTCATATTTATGCTCTGTGGCTTTTGTGTATATGCTTACAAAGAATACAATTGCAGTATATATTGTCAGATCAGTCGGGGCAGGCAATGGCCAAAGGCAGCAGATTTAAAAGAACTGCTGAACAGGCTTTATTGAGATATCACTGGATCAGACCCACGGAGGGGACAGGAGAAGGGTCTGAGGAGAAACTGCGTGGAAGCTCGACCGGACTGGACTTTTATGGGGCTTACAGCAGGAAGGGAAGGGCTTGGGACAGGAAAAGGTGTTTCTAGGGTCCCTTGCACCCTTGAAGTTGGTCATGGGAATTGGCTGAACTCCAGGATTGGCCAGGGGGGTCCTGTTGATTGACAGGCATTAGTCAGGAGATCTGGCTGATTGACAGGCATTTCTGCCAGCATCTGATTGATGTTCTTTTCCACAGCGGGCTGCTTTGTTCTAAATTGCCACTAAGTCACCACCAAGTCGCCACCACCGACCTAACATATATTTTTTCTGCCACTTTTTTTTTTTTTTAAAGCTGGGGATTGAACCCAGGTGCCTTTTACCACCAATCTACATCCCCAGTCCTTTTTTTCTTTTGAGAACAGGTCTCACTGAGTTGCTGAGGGTCTCCCTGAGTTACTGAGGCTGGCCTTCAACCATCAGCATTCCTGCCTCAGCTTTAGGTGGGATTACAGGCATGCCCCTCTGGCATAGTCATTTGTTTGTATGTAAATCTATGTATATATACACACAGAGATTTCATATTGTTTATTTTAAATTTGGAGAGGAGCAGAAGTGTTTCAGATTTTTGTTTTTTCAGATTTTTTTTGTTTCAGATTTTGGAATAAAGCATGTGTGTCTGTGTATGAAATGAGATGACAGAGTCGATTGATGTGAAGTATTTTATTGGTTTCAGTTTGGTGCTCTATAAACTCTGCATTTTGGAGCATCTCAGATTTAGGATTTTGATTTTGGAGTGCTCATACTACATATATACAATATAATGTGCAAGTTTTAGTTTCATAGTTGGCGTGTCATAGATATTATATAGAATTACATGATGTGTACAAACTGTCATTGGATTAACCTTTGTCTTATCAGAGGTCATTGTTTTCTAGTCACAACAACCTCAGTATTCAAAACCTTGTTTCTGTGTTTTTTTGAGTACTGGGGATTGAACCTAGAAGTGCTTAATCACTAAGTTACTAAGGCTGGCCTTGAACTTGGAAGCCTGCTACACACTTCTGATTCTGGGGTAGTAGGTGCATGTAACTGCACCCTACAAGACATTCTTTTGTTATTGTTGTAGATGGACCCAATGCTTTTTATTTTTATGTAGTGCTGAGGATTGAACCTAGTTCCTTACATGTGCTAGGCAGGCGCTCTGCCATTGAGCTGCACATTCTTAAACAATTATAGTTTTACCCAGCTAGTGAAATTAATATTCCTCTCTTACTCTGTCCATCCAAAATCTCTGCTGCTTTATAATTAATCTATTCTGAAGAATAAACAAATATTACAATGCATTTGGAACATTCTGGTAAGTCTACAATTATATGGCTGTCACAAGCCACATGTAAAAACTGTTGTTCTTTTTGAACAGATTTTTTGATAAGTTTTTTAAGCCTGAGTTTCTCAAACTGAAGACAATTTGGAAAAGTAAACCATACACACACAAAAAAATTGGTCTATTCCAATTAGAATCCAAATAAGGCACACATGTTGCGTATAGCGAGTTCTGTTATTGTGAGCCAGAGAAGGCCCCTCTCTGGCCTGGGTATGATTATTCAAGTCCTGTACAAGGCTCTGTGTTGTGGGTTGTTGTGGCTGCTTCCTGATTTGCGCACCACACCTGGTGCTGTGTTGTGCTTAGTTTATTTCATTAAGAAGGTGACTTTTTTTTTTGCAACCAGTTTGTCTGTTTTAGATTTGCCCAACAACTCCACATTCCCTTTGTCCCCCAGCTCCTAGCAATCACCTGTGTGTCTATGAATTTGACTACTGTGGGAGCTCAAATGGAGTATTAGTTCAGGCCTACTTTACTTAGTTTCCATTCAAGGTTTGTGTCAGAATTTCCTTTAAGGTTGTGTGATGTTCCACAGCATGTATATGCTGAGCCTTATTCACCTATTCACGCATGGTTAGGTATTTAGGTTATTTACCTCTGGCTGCTGTAAATAATGATGTTATCCTGTGGACTGGGAGCCAGGAACAGTGGAGCCTATTTGTAATACCAGCAACTCAGGAGGCTGAAGCACTAGGATTCCAAGTTCGAGGCCTGCCTTACCAACTTAGGCCATAAGCAATCTAATGAGACCCTTGTATCCAGCTCCCACCATTGCCCTGCAAAAAAATAAAATGAAATGAAATTTTAAAAGGACTTAGTATATAGTTTAATGATAGAGCAATCCTGGGTTCAATCTTCAGTGTGTATATTCCTCCCCCCAAAAAAAATTTTACTGCAATGAACGTGTACAAATGGACAATGTACAAATATCTGAGTCCCTGCTTTTCTTCTTCTGGGCATATACACAGAAGCAGATGGCTCTTACAGTAACTATTTTTTTACAGTATCTATATTTACCTGCACATGATAATTATATGTAGTGGTGTGATGCATCATTCCATATTTGTATATGCACATAACATTATGATTAATCTCATCCCCCAGTACCTTCCCTGTCCTCCCTTCTCCATGCTCTTGCTTGTTCCACTGAGCTACCTTCCATTATTACTAATTATTATATGATGATAATTATATAATTATATGTAATATAATTATATAATAATTATAATTATATAATAATTACACTAATTATTATATGATAAGGAGGTGAGGGGTATATGATGATTACATAGAAAAGTGGGGTTTATTGTGACATATATGCACATGGGCATTGCATAATTTGGTCAGTTTTGCTCCCTGGTACTTACCCATGCCTCCCCCTTCTCCTCCTGTTTCCTTTCCTCTATTGGTGCTCCCTTCTATTTTAGTGAGATCTTTTAATAATTCTTTCTTTCTCTCTAGCTTCCACCTGACAGAAAACATACAGGCATGTGCACCATGCCCAATTTCCCTGGCCTTTTTGTTTTATTTTGAGGCAGGGTCTTGCTAAATTTCCCAGACTGGCCTCAGACTTGTGATCCTCTTGCCTCAGCCTCCCACATAGCTGGAATTATAGGGGTGTGTCATGGCACCCAGCTATTTGTTTTAAGATGGGGGTCTCTGTTGCCCAGGTTTTTCTGGAACCTGTGGGCTCAAATATTCATCCCACCTCAACCTCCCTAGAATCTGGGATCACAGGCACGAAGGGCTACATACCTAGTTAATTCCTACCACTTTTGATAATTTACCCTGATCTCCATTCCATGAACAACTGAACCCCTGTAAGGTGGTGTGTTTTTTTGCTTTGTTTTGTTTTGTTTTGGTTGTGTGGGGATGGAACCAAGGCTGAGTGCATGCTACGCAAGCACTCTACCAATTTAACTATTTCCCCAGCCCAAGGATATGATTTTTGAACAGCTTGGGGATTGTTGGTAGTGGTGAACTGTACTGATAAGACCTGAGTACCCACCAGGCCACAGACAGGAAGAGGGTGGGACACATCTCTGCTGTCAATCAAGCCAGTTGTTCTGTGCTTTTCCTCCCTTGTGCCTGTTAGCTGCCAATTCAGGAACAGAGTGGCCTGTTGCTGAGGTCAGGCACTTGCACGATACAGTGTATAATTATTGAAACCAAAGAGGAGCGGCTGAGGCTGTGGTTCAGTGGTAGAGCACTTGCCTAGCATGTGTGAGGTACTTGGTTTGATTCTGAGCATCACATATAAATAAATAAAGTTCTATCAACAACTAAGAATATATATATGTATATTCAATTTAACTGAGGCTCCTTAAGCAAAGATGGGTCCTGCAGGAGGTGGGAAGAGGGGAGTGGTTTACTTCTGCATTAATATTTTAATATTTGTACTCTGGAAAAATAATATTCTTCATTGACTTGACAGTTAATTTTAATTTTTATTTTTTTAAATTTATTTTTGGTGCTCTGGGTTGAACTCAAGGGCACAGAACCTCTAAGCCATATCACTATCCTTTTTTCTTTTTGACATTTAATTTTTAGTGGTAGGTGGACACAATATCTTTATTTTTTTCATGGTGCTGAGGATCAAAGTCAGTGCCTCACACATGCTAATCTAGTGCTCTATAACTGAGCCACAACCCCAACCCCCTATCCCTTTATAATGGCCTTGAACTTATGAGCGTCCTGCCTCAGCTTCCTAAGTGGGTGAGATTTGAGGTTGACACCACCACATACAATTTGTCAGCTGATTTTTGAGGAATGGTCCTAATGTTACCAATCTCTGTAATTAGAAAGACTTCTCTTCCTTGCTTTTGTGCAGGATTCCATCCAGGTTGGTATGGTACCTTGTTAAAAAAATGTTTGTTTTAGTTAATTTGTTTGCTCGTTATGCAGAATGTGAACTGAAAAACTAATACTATGGGAAATCAACTAGTTCCATTAGTTTTAGTTATCAGCTGTCAGGCTCATCTGTTTTTCTTCTGTGCTGGGGAATGAACCCAGGGCCTTGCATATGCTACACATGTACTGTGCCACTGAGCTACATCCCCCACACTTTATATATATATATATTTTTTGAGACAGGATCTTGTGAAATGGCTCAGTTTGACCTTAAACTTGTAATCTTCAAGTTCCTGAGGAGCCTCAAGTTCCCCAGCTTCCTAATTAACTGAAATTATAGTATACAGCACCACACACAGCGTGTCAATGGGTTTTAATGATCATGCACAAATTGTGAATACTGACTTTTCTCATTCTAGTGTTCATATACCCATCTCATTATTTGTCCTCTACTAATTTTTATGGAGTACACATAGTTAATTATTATTATTAACTCATATTACTGAGTTTCTCAGTGAAATTTATTGGTAAATAATTTTTCATTTCTCTATATTTCAGATGAGAGTTTTTTAAGGATTTTAGATTTCTGGAGCCTAACCAGTGTGCAAGAACTAAAATTACTCTTCAAAAGGGAAATCAATACGATCTGGACAATATAGACACCCTGTCAACTGTACAGTCAAAAATGTCTAGATTTGCAAAGGAAGAGGAACAAACCACCTGTGTCAAGAGAAATCAGCTAAGAGGTACTGATGAGGAGATACCTCGGATGTTAGATTTCAAGTACAAAGATTATATATCAACAACTATTGTTGAGAAATTTAAGATCTTCATGGAAATGCAGGACCTGATGTTTTTTGAGATGAGGGAAACCCTGAAAAATGACATAAAGGAAATGCTAGTAAAAAGTAAGATATCTGAAACAAAAGATAAAGACCACTGTGGTATCAGGGAAAAGTGGCAGGAAGTCAGAGATTTCACTTCACAAAAAACAGAGTTGAGGGAACAAGAAGAAAAAAATTCTAAATTCACTGAATATACTGAAAACTTATCTTTTAGAAAAGAGGAAATAGATGAGCCGAGTTGTAAATGGGACAAAGCCAAGATGTCCACTAGCAATCAAGGGAAGGAATTACCCCAGAATGAGCCCCAAAGTTACCAAGCCATTGGAGGGATGGCAGAAGCCTCAGATGACAAATGTAGAAATGGCAGTCACATACAACTGCCCAACAAAGAGAAGAGAAAGCATAGGGAGGGTGGAGCAGTAAAAGCAATGGAAGAAGAAAACCTGCAGAGCCTCAGTAACAAAGAGAAGACCATCAAAGCATCAAGAGAAGAAGAAACTCTGATGGCTGAAGGAGCCGTGCTCACCCTGGCTGAAAACCCTCTGGCATCAGCCACCTTGGAAGTCAGTAAGCAGTGGGGCAACATCTTCAACATTTTGAGAGAAAATGGCTTTTGCCCTGAGTTTCAGTGTGAGGTCCAATTAGCTTTTAAATGTGATGATGAGATGAAGACATTTTCAGACCTGCAAAGCTTACGACAATTTACCAGCCAAAAACCTGTCTTAGAAGAATTAGTGAACCATGTGCCCCCACAGAAGGAAGAACCAAATCTAGGAAGAGAATATGGGATCCCCGCAAAAGGGGTAAGTATATTAATATGTCAAGTTATATGCAAAGTGGAAGTAGTAGTTGGTGCGGTTATTCTGGAGAAAATTCGTTTTGTGGGGTTTTATGTTGTTGTTGTTGTTGTTTTGGTGCTGGGCTCTGAACCCAGGGCCTTCCACAGGCGAGGTTAGCACTCTACCAACTGAGCTGTATCCTGAGCCTGGAAAATCAGTATTTATGAAACATGAAAAACAAGAAAAAGCATGACATTAAAAATAATTACTTTGACATTTCTTCACAATTTTTGTTTACATTTACTTATTTGGGGTTATGAGAATTGAGCACAGAGGTACTTTACCACCGAATTACATCCCACCTCTTTTTTTGTCTTTAAGTTTTTAAATTCTTTTGTTTGTGTGTGTGGTGCTGAGCATCAAACCCAGTGTCTCTCACCTGCCAGGTGAGTGCTCCACAACTGAGCCACATCCCCAGCCCTTTTTTGTATTTTATTTAGAGGCAGCTTCTCCATGAATTGCTTAGGCTTCAGCTTTTCCTGAGGCTGGTTTTGAACTTACATCCTCCTGCCTCAGTCTCATGAGCTGCTAGGATTATAGGCTAGCACCACTGTGCCTGGTTACAAGGACTTATTGCAATAAACAGACAAGTGATGAAAATAGTCATTTAGAGTCTGTTATGTACAAAGCATCAAGGGATAGGAATGTAGAAGGACCAAGGTAGGCATAAAGACATCATGAAAATTTGTTGAGTACTACTAAAGTAGCTATGAGTGTGTTGGAATAATCATACAGACATTTGCCTTGCTTGGGGACTAGGCCTTCATAAACATGTAATTACTACAAGGCCCTGGGTTTGATCCTCAGCACCAAAAAAAAAAAAAAAAAAAAAAAAAAAAAGACGAAGAACAAGAAGAAATATTGAAGCAGTTCTCCCAGTTCATTGTCAAAGTGGTAGTCATATTAAATTTAGAGAGTGAAGTGAAAATTTTTAATTTTGTAAGAGACATACAATTTACCGAACTTTTCTTTTGACTTTCAGGGTAATGATGTAGTAAATTCAAAACATGAAGCTGGAGGAATAGTAAATGATGGCTTGCATTTCGTATTCACCAAAGAGGTAAAAGTGTCTAGGCTAGAAGTGAAGAACTTAGAGACTCAGGAGGAAGAGTTTTCAGAGTGGAAGAATAAAGGAATCCCTACCTTTGAGGTGACAGGAGAAGACTCAGAGACCCACAAGGAAGACATATTTTATGTGAGGGCAGAAGAGGAAGAAGGGGCCTGTGATGTGGAAGAGGAGGGACAAGAGGAAATGGAAGAAGTGGAGACCTCTGGGGAAGAGGAGGAGGAGTGGTGGTAGGAGGAGGAGTGGTGGTAGGAGGAGGAGTGGTGGTAGGAGGAGGAGTGGTGGTAGGAGGAGGAGTGGTGGGAGGAGAAGGAGTGGTGGGAGGAGGAGGAGGAGGGCAAAGATGACTCAATATTATGTGAGAAACGGGACTCAACCTGTCGCCTTGTTCCTGCAACAAGAGTGATGGGTAAGATGGGAGCTGATGAAGAGATTATGGTGTTCAGTAAGGTACGAAATTCTGAGAAGGAGGAGGAAGAGGAAGTAGGAGAGTTTTCTATGCTGAAGACTCTTCAAACACAAACATCCAATGAGGCAGACCTAATCCAGGAAACAGAAACAAACTACAGAACAACTGTGATCAGTGTCCTCAGAGAGATGGGAGAAGAGATTGGAAAAATTAAAAAATGCCTTACAGATATCCTGGAAATTAAGAATTCAATAGATGATCTGAGGAGTAGAATAGATATCCTTGAAGAAAGACTTTGCAATCTAGATGATGAAACGCTACAATTCTCTAGGGATATCATGCACGTTGTGGCCAATAAGATAATAAATTAATGCTAAAGGAGAGGGAGGATAGATTCAGTAGTGCCAACCTCCGTTTGATAGGAATCCCAGAAAAAGAGAGTGAAGAGAATGAAGCAGAGGACATACTTCAGGAAGTAATTGAAGAAGATTTTCCAGAGATTTGGGATTGTAGTCTTGGGATAGCGAGGGCTCACCGAATCCCCAGTGTGATTGATAAAAACAGACTGACTCTGAGACACATCTTGGTGAAGTTTTTGAATTGTAGTGATAAAGAGAGAGTCCTAAAAGCTTCTAGAGAGAAAAAAGTTAACACCTAAGAAAGGCTTTCACCCTAGAATCCTGTATCCATCCAAATTTGCATTTGATTTCCAGGGTCAAACAAAGATATTTTTTGATATGGAAGAATTTAGGAAGTCTATTTCTCATGTACCCACTTTGAAAGAATTATTGGAGAAAACAACATAGGTGGCTGCAACTAACTCTCCTCACCCCAACATAGATCTAGAAAACTGATGAACACAATATCATGTCTGTCCAGAAGAGTGGGAGCTAACTGGGGATGAGGCAAAAGGAGTAGTCTTACCCAGATGTTAGGAAGGTTAAAGGGCATATTTTAAAAATTTGATGATAGTCATTGTAGTTTGCCTAGTGTGAAGAATCTGTATTACTGAGCCGGGAGGAAGGAATCTGTCCATGGAACAGATGGGTAAAGTAATAGGAATTTACAGGTGTAAGGTGGCAGGGTAAAGTAGAGAAGAAAAAAAATGAAACTGCTGAATGTATAGGGAAGGATATTTCATAATCTTATCATGTATCAGTGAATCTGCTTTTTCCATTTGAATATATTCATTTTGCTATTAAAAGTTTTACCTTTTCCAACGTACTTTGTCCTTACTGTATGTAGTTGAATAGTTTTTGAATTTTACTGCCTAACTCCATACAGATGAACTCTCTTCCCTGTGTTTTCAATACTTGTGCTTTTATTTTTTGCAGTACTGGTGGTTGAAGCCAGGATCTTGTTCATGGGGGAAACCCCTCTAGCATTGAGTTGCACCCCCACTCCTGAAAATGAGAAACCACAGAGGTTACAGCCTTTGGACATTAATGAACAAGGGCAAGTCTTGGCAGCTTCAGTACAACAGGCTTTAGGTGCCAGGCCAAAAACATGCTACAATTGTGAACAAACATTTTAAAAGGAATTGCCCCATAGGAGGAGGGTTTAACAAAACTAGGTATCAAAGGAGTAGAATACCGGGTATTTGCCCATGATGCCATAGAGGGAGACATTGGGCTAATGAATGCCTCAGTCTGGCTGTGCACAATTCACGAGCCATTGTCAAACAGAAACTTTATTTTTAGAACACACACGCCCTACCAGAGGAGCTCTTCAGTAATTCCCTCAGAGCCCAACTGCCACCACTGGGTTCTGGTGAGCCTCTCAACCCCCCACTCCTCCTGCTCTTGAGGCCATTGGCTGGGTCGCATGGGCGGAGCCAAAAGAGTCCCACAATGAGCAGCTCCATGTTCTGAAAGGGCAGGGAAACAGCCCAATGAGCATCACCGCAGAGGAGCCAATCAGCTGGCAGCTGGAAGTTTGCTGGTGCCACAGTGAGCCAATCAGCTGGAAGTTTGCTGGGGCCCCTTAGGCTGTTGGCTCTCAACATTGAAGCATTTCCCCAGCCCTTTTAAAAAGAATTTGGGACAGCGTGTTGCTAAATTGCTTAGAGTCTCACTCAATTGCTGAGACTGGCCTCACTAGAGATCCTGGTGCCTAAGCCTCTGGAGTTACTGGGATTACAGGTATTCACCAAGAAGCATGGCTCATAATGTATTGTGGTTTTTTTGTTTGTTTCATTCTATTTTGGTATTGGGGATAAAACTTCAGGGCGCTTCACCACCGAGCCATATCTCCACCCTTTTTAATATTTTATTTAGAGACAGGGTCCCTTAGGGCCTCCCTAAATTGCTGAGGCTGACCTGGAACTCATGATCCTTGGTCCTCAGAGTCCTGATTCGATGGGATATCAGATGTGCACTACCTCCCCTGACTGTTTTTTTTTTTTTTTTTTTTTAAACTTCTTCATATAGGTGAATTTTCTTTTGTGAGGTGTGGGTTTGGGTGGGGATTGTTGTTGTTGTTGTTGTTGTTTTACACTTCTGAAATTTTCTAGTGGCAGTTAGTGACTTTCTTTGGGGTAGCAGCTATGGGCTCAACCGCATCATCTGTTGACCTGGGACAGCATGCCCACTAGAGATGACCTTTTGAAACTTGACTACTTTTCAAGGTATTTTGGAACCTATGTTCAAAAGACTAGAGAATCCTGAGCAAAATGGGAACATGCAGATACTGGGCTTGGAGACATCAAGGAGGCAGAAGGCACCATATGGAAAATTCTTAGAGGAGGGGAAAAGGAGCCTCACAGTCTAGCAGGAGGGAGTGACCCACTTGGGATTGGTGGGTGTTTGGAAGTGGGGAAGCTGGGCCAGACCACACTGGAGAGTGAATCCAAGGCTGGAGTTCAGAGAACTTCTGTAGGCAGCGGGGAGCTTTTAATGGGTCTATTGAGGGCAGGATGCCATGAGCTGAGAGGGGTTCAGCAGATGCAGTGGAAAGCTGGGTGGTGGGCACTCCTGCCAGGTCAGTTCTCAAAGTCAGGGTATGCTGGAACTCAGGAGCACTTTGGAAGAGTCCTAGGTACAAATGTCCTTGGGATGAAAGTATTTGGAGAGGCTCTGGGTCCTAAAGGAAATGAGCAAAGAGAAGAAAAGAGAATGAAAACTTTTCAATGGGTAGGAGGAGAGAGGATCTGAGATGGAGCTCTGGGGGAGGAGAGCCAGGGAGAGCAGCATGGCAGAAGCCCAGGAGAGAGCAACACTAAGCTCAGGAAGTCACTGCATTAGCACTGCACATGGTGGAGGAGTGACAAAACAGAGGAAGAGAGAATGGGAGAGACTGTTCCCAGTAGAGGGCTCCCTCATTCTGGCACCAAACCTGGAAGAATGTTAAGGAGCAAATTGGAAGCACTGATAGGAAGCAGGTTCTAGAAAGAAGGGGTTCTTACTGTTGTTGGGGGGTCAGACTTTTCCTTGTCTGGCTGGGTAGCACATTCTTGTGGAAGATATTGACTAGAGCTTTTTTTTTTTTTTGGTGGTGCTGGGGCTTGAACCCAGGGCCTTCCACTGTACCAACTGAGCTCCAGCCTCTGGTGCTTTTTAAAAAATATTTTGTCAAAGAGAAGTCCACTAGATGAAGAAACCTAAACTAAGTAGTATTTCCTTCATATTAGAGACTTGCTTCAAGTTTCCTATAAATAGAGGTCTCTCTAAATATTGGGAATATTTGATTGTGGATTGTGAATATGTTGAACTTTTCCATGCAAATAATGTCTAACAAATGCCTGTGGGCTCTCAATAAATGTTTGTCCCACAACCTTCCACTCCAAGTACTTTTAGGTAAATCAGGCTCAGTGTTCCACCCTAGGAGGTAGGTTATTCCTGATTAGAAAGGAGATCAAGTCTGCTCCTGGGGCCACACTTGTCTGCTTCCAGGTCCAGGCTGTGTACTTCCAGCCTGGCTTGACCTTTCCAGGCACATCAGCATTTACCTCTGCTAAGCCTGCTCTCTTCTTTGTCTCTCTCTCTCTCTCTCTCTTTTTTTTTTTTTTTTTGGTATCAGGGATAGAACCCACAGACACTTGTTCACTGAGCCATATTTCCATTCCTTTTTAATATTTTATTGAGAGACAGGGTCTCACCAAGTTGCTTAGGGCCTTGCTAAGTTGCTGAGGCTGGTTTTGAACTTGTGATCCTCCTGCCTCTGCTTCCAGGATTATAGGCATGCTCCAGGATGCCTGGTTCACTTTGTCTGTCTGCAACTGAGTAATCACTTTGGAAGCTACAGGAGAGTCCTCTTGCTTCCAGACTGCACATAGACCAGGAGGCATGTGGAAAAGGTCACTGTGTCATCCAATGTGACTTGTCCTCCAACAAACACTCATACAAACCATGCTGGATTCTAGTAGATAAAAGTCTGTCCAGATCTTGAACAACTTTCCTAGTCCATGATGGAACATGAATTCAAAGGGCATCACCGTGTTGTGTGGTGTGAGGGATCAGTTTCTGGTTTTCAGGATTATTTTTACTGTCTTGATGAGTGACTGAAAGGTGTCCAGGTCGAGTACCCTGAATAGACATGCTTGGCTATTCTGATGCTTATCTGAAATTCTTAGAATTAAAAATATGGGGGATTGTTTCAGATTTTGGAATAATAACATATACCTGATGTGTTTGGGATGGGAACCAAACCTAAACATGAAATTTTAATTTGTGTATATGAGTGTACGTGTGGGGGTCATCTGAAGATTGAACCCAGGGATGCTTTAACAGTGATCTCAATTCCCAGCTATTTTTATTTTGAGATACAGTCTCATTAAATTGCCAAGTTTGCCTTGACCTTGTGATCCTCCTTCTTCAACCTTCTGAGTAGCTGGGATTACAGAAGTGTGCCACATTGCCTGTTAAAATTCATTAATGTTTCCTAAACACCTTATACCCATACATCCAAGGGAATTTTATGCAATATTTTTAATGATTTTATGCATGAATCCAAGTTTCATGGTATGGAATTTTCTACTCATAGCATCATGTCAGAACTCAAAATGTTTCCAACTTTGGACCATTTTGGGCTTTAGATTTTTAGATTCAGGATGCTCAATTTGCATTATTTCAGGAAACCTTTACCATGGAAGATAAAAATTGCAAATAACTATAATTTATTTTAGGAATTTTCCAAAAAAAAGTAAGCAAATGTCAATTTGTTTGATTCTTCAACAGAATGCATCTAACAACCGTTTATTTCTCTAGACTCTTTGAATCTCACACCTCAAAAACATTATCCTTGCTGTATTCACCAGTTTTGAACTATTATATCATGATTTTTTTCTTTTTGTCTTTTTCACTGTACCTGGAAATTGAACTTGGGTCTTTGGGCATGCCCACAATGACACCCCATACCTTTTAATATTTTATTTAGAGACAGGGTCTCTTTAAGTTGCCCAGCCTGGCCTCAACCTATGATCCTCCTGCCTCAGCTTCCCAAGTAGTCGGGGTCACCGGCATGCTCCATGTCTCACTATTAGACTTTCTTAATCCTAATCATGCCCAATCCTCATGAGATCAGGTTCCAAAGCCTTTTGTATATCACAACTTTCCCCCAGTGAGAAGCTACTAGCTATCTCATTGAGACAAAAATGAATTGACCTGTGTCTTATCAATATCCTGTTCTGGTGGCACTTTAAGAAGCCATCATTCAACAGTCTCAGCCTCTCTCCAGGTTCTGGAATCCATTCTAACTCAGACAGATGGGGTCTAGGTTAGAGGAACTCTGGTCACATGGGAAAGTTTTACTCTTATGTTCAATATAAGTGGTCCTAGGAAATCCAGCCTGGACCTACACATTAATGAGGTTTATTCCTGTCTGCTCTGTATGAGTTCAAGAGCTAGGTAATGCGAATTAAGAGGAGAAAAAACATGAACTCTCCATGCCTGCTTTTCCTCCAGAGTTTAGTGATGGAGACACATCTAGGCACATAAAATATGATCCATCACACCCAAGGAAGTTATGTGGAGAACAGCTTCTCCAATTGCATTAAGAACAAATGCTAGCCAGGTACCTTGGCACATGCCTGTAGTCCCAGCACATGGGAGACTGAGGCAGGAGGATCACAAATTCAAAGTCAATCATCAATCTCAGCAATTTAGGAAGCCCCTGAGCAACTTAGTGAGACCCTGTCTCAAAATAAAAAATAAAAAGGACTGGGGATGTGGGGCTGGGGTTATAGCTGAGTTGGCAGAGTGCTTACCTTGCATGCACAAGGGCGTGGGTTCAATCCCAGCATGGGAAAGAAAGAAAGAGAGAGAGAGAGAGAGAGAGAGAGAGAGAGAACAGGAAAGGAAAGGAAGGAAGGAAGGAAGGAAGGGAGGGAGGAAGGAGAGAGAAAGAGAGAGAAAGAGAGAAAGAAAATGAAAGAAAGGAAAGGAAAGGAAGGAAGGGAGGGAGGGAGGGAGGGAGCAAGGAAGGAAGGAAGGAAGGAAGAGGGCTGGGTATATATTTAAGTGCCCCTAGCAACCTGGGAGTCTGAGGCAGGAGAATTGCACATTTCAGGCCAGTCTGGGCAACTTAGCAGGAACCCATCTCAAAATTAAAAATAAAATGGGCTGGGAATGTAGTTCATTTGTGAAGCTCCTGGGTTCAATCTCTATCTACTACCACATATTCAAAGAAAAAAGAAAATGCTTCCCCTCAAAATGTGTGGCTGACCAACACTTTTATCAATACCATTTTATGAGTTTTCTTGGACAGCCATGTCAAATTACCACACATTGTGTGGCTTAAAGCCACAAAGTTTACTTTCATAATTCTAGTTATTTGTTTCCAGTAGCTTCTGGCTCCAGGTTTCCCCTGCATGGTGGCTGCTTCGTTCCAATACTGCCTCTATCCTCAGATGGCCTCTAAGTGGGGTCCCCTTTGTTAAGCTGTTGATGTTGGTTTGGGACATGCTGCATTTGACCTTCCTGTGGGCTAGTCAGAGGGAAGTGTCCACATGGAAGTTAGGCTGAACAGGGGTGGTGTGGTAGATTCATGGCTTTTCATCCAGGTGTGAATGTGTATACATTTCTTATATCTAATACAATGTAAGTGCTATGTAAATAGTTGTTTTACTGTATTGTGGAGGGACTCATGCAAAGAAAAACAGCCTGTATGTGTTTAATACACATGAAATACATCTTTCAGTTCACACTTGGTTGAATCCACAGATGTGAAGCCCTCAGATGTGGAGGGCTGGTGGACTCAGGGTAGTCAAGCTGCTAAGCGCATGGCCAGGTCTAGGGGAAGGGAAAGCTCTCGGCAGAGCTCTGCCCAGAGCCAAGCACTGTGCTGAGTACTCTAGCTAATTAAATGCTTGCCAGAACAGAGGAGGAACTGCCATCCCAGTTTTTAGATCAAGAACCTGAATGGCCAAGTGGCCCAAACCCTGAGACATCTGAGTAGACACCAGGCCTTGGTTGGCTTCCGCAGGCTGCATACCCAGGGGGAGCATGGGAAAGACACTCACCTAGGGCAGTTACTGAAGGCAAGGGAGGTATGCATTGGAGCCTTCATGGAGCAAGGGTTGCCCTGGTCACATCAGGAAGTAGTCTCTCACCACTGCTCTGCTCTGAGCATCTGCTCCAGTCTTTCCATCTGAAGAGTTCCTTGTGGCCCTCAGCCCACATGGCTGACACTGGCACAAGTAGCTTCTGAGATCCACATGTTACAACCTGGACACCAGAAGGGGGCTGAAGCCCTCTTCTAAATCCCAGCTCCTAAGTTCCTGATTGGCACAGGTAGTGTGTGGTACCTGTATTTTGGGGGCCAGAGGCCAAGTTAGCTCTCTTACAGGAACATGGCAGCTTACTGGTGCAGTCCTGGGATGAGGTATGGGTCTAGGAAGGGAGGTTTCCAGGCCAGGGGAACTTGGTAGGTAGTCCAGGAGGCAGCTACTCCATAAGCTTATTCTTTGCTCTTGATCTGATGCCCACTCCTAGTTCCTTCTTGCTCCTACCTTTAATTTGTCTTGACCTCTACTCATGCAAATTCAGCTTCTGTTCTCATGTCTCTTGCACTCTGTAGTTGCATTCTCTGATAATACTCCACCGCTATTGCCTGAAATTCTACATGTTTTTGTATTCGAAATGCTCAGATAATTCAATGGCTTTGCATCGATTTCCACACCACGTCATTTCAAACTCACTGATTGGTTTAGGACTGGCTACTTTAGGGGACCCAGTTTGTATTCAGGCATCTTCCAGGTGACCCCCTTCTACAGGTCTTTGGGCTGAGTGCTTCCACATTGAGCATGAATAGGGGCTGGTACCAGGAGGTATCCACTGTACCTAGCTTTGCCATGATGCTCCTTCCAAAAGGCTTCCTAAGCTTTTCAATGCTGAAGTCCACTTATGGTATAAAATTAGATCCTTGAGATTGCCACAAGGTGCTGAGGACATTTGTCCAACTCAACAGAGATCCAAATGTATTCTGTCTTAAACAAGTTAGAATATTATTCCTTGCTCAAATATCAAATAGGGAATGAGTAGTCCAGAGCAGATTGGATGGGGACGAGGCTGCTTCTGACTCACTGTTTCATCATCCCTCAGGTGTGAGCCTCATCATCATGGATCAAACTCTTTGGCTACCACTTTCCAGCCAGTGGGCGTTGGAAAACGAATCCCCTTCACTTTCAATGCTGGAGACAGAGTTTGCACCCTTTGCCTTGCTAATAGCTCATTAGCCAGAACTTAGTTGCTTGGCCACACCAGACTGCAAGAGGGGCTAGGAAATGGAGTCTGACTCTGGGTGGTTATGTGCCCAGCTAAAATTTGGGAGTTGTGTTACTAAGGAGGAAGAGAACCTAGATATGATGGACAATGGTACCACCATTCTCCTATCACCCATTTCTGATGCCTCTCCACCATTCAGTATGTCACCCCATCTCGGCATGTCCCAGTTCCTGATTCCTTTCCTGCAGGGCTCTGTCTTCATCCCCACACTATTCAGAAATTTTTCATTGGCTCTCACTGCCCATAGCAATTTGCTTTTTTTTTTTTCCTGTACTGGACTTGAGCTCAAGACTATCCTACACCTCCAACCCTTTTTCTTTCTTTCTTTTTTTTTTTTTTTTCATTCCAGGAATTGTACCCATAGAGGTTTCACCACTGAGCCCTGTTCCCAGCCCTTTTTACTTTTTGAGACAGGATCTCACTAAGTTGCCTAGGGCCTTGCTAAGTTGCTGAGGTTGGCTTTGAACTTGAGTCACTGGGATTACAGACACACCACCATGCCTGGCCTTTTTCAATTTTTGTTTTGAGACAGGATCTCACTACCTTGCTGAGATGGATCTCAAACTTGCTAACCTCCTGCCTCAATCTCCCGAGTTTCTGGGATATAGCTATGAACCACTGTGACTGGCAGGGGGGTACATAGGATTTCTGAATCTTTGAAGTTAGCAAATTTTGCACAGATGTGCATTTTTCTGAGAGCTTCCATTCTCCAAGTGGTCTGTGAAGCAGACTTCTGGAGTTCTAGGCTCAAGTCCTAATTCTTAAGATTAACACGTGACACATCTCCCCACTTCACCCCCAAATCTCATCTCTGTGCACTTCTCCCACACAACTAGAGTCATCCTGAAGTTCTCTCCTTGCTCACCAGGCCACACCTTTTCACGTGCCCAGTCCAGGGTCTGCTGCTCTGTCCCCAGTGCTCTAGCTAGCTCCCACCCACCCTTATGGCTTCGTCCAAAGCCACCTCCTCTGGGAGCTTTCCTGACTCCCTCTGGCAGCCAGTTCCCACAGCACTGTGCAGTCCTATTCCCCTGTGAACCAGGAGGAGGTGTGGAACTTTGAAAAAGAGGGGTCTAGTGGGTGGTCTTTAGGTCAAGAGGGGATGTGCCATAGAAAGGAAGTGAGGTATTTCTAGGGGGATCCTGGTTAGTTCTTTTATGAGGGGCTGTCAGAAAAGCTGGAACTCAGACCATCCAGCTCTCCAGCTTCCTGTTTCAAGATGTGATTCTTCCTCTTCCATGAGCTCCTATCATCTGTCCTAGGTCCCTTGCCAAAGCCTGGGCCATGAGGATTAGAGTTACAGCCTTCAAAACTGTAAGCAAAATAAACCTCTTTTTCTTCATAAGTAGGCTGTCTCAGGTATGTTGTTATAGAAATAAAAAAAAATGAAGTAATGTAGACCTGCACTGCGAGTTCCGAAGAATCAATAGCAGAGAAATGCACAGAAATTTTGAGACAGAAGACTGAGAGGCAGCACTTTTAATATACAAACAGTAAGGACAGGCCAGAGCCCTGCTACCTGAACTGTGGATGTAGCCCAGTAGCCTCAGCATCCTCTGGAAATTGGTCAGAAATGCAGACTCTCAGTTCCCACCCCAGACTTACTTCTTTCTAACAAGGTCCCAGAGGATTTATATGCACATTAAAATTTGCAAAGCACGGGGACAGAGAATGTATAATTGTAGTTTTTTGTTCTAACAACATGTTTTGTGGTCAAAATAAATCCATTTAAAGCAATTTTCCCCCTCATTATTTGCCCCAACCTCTTCACCTCTGAGCAGCATCAACAAGCATGAATGCTCTTGCTCTGAGACTTGGCATCTCTTGAATCACAATAGCATAAAGAAGTTTTCCACACCATTTCTGAGGATAGCCTTTATGGGTTATAAACTGGATTCCAAAACTTCCATCAGCAGTTTGTTGTGCAGCACCTCCAGGAGGTAGGTTGTAGGATGATTTCTGCTTTGATGATGAAACCGGGGTCCCAGGAAGCTTTGTGACTCACCCAATGAGTGCCATGCAAGTTAGCATTCCAGCCATAAGGAAAACTCATGCTTTTGCGTTTTCAGCAGGAGGCTCACCAACCTGGATGTCTCTTTTCTTTTTATATAAAGGGGAGTTTTGTGGGGGTTTTTTTTGGCATAAGAGATGTTCAGAAAGAACAATTCATAGATAATCTATGTGAGCTACTGAATATGTACCATGCATGTGTGGGGCTAGAGAACAGGGAATTCTCAAGAAGGAATTGTCCAGTGGAGAGAGGTCAGTGCTGAGGATGAGTTTGCTGCTGTGCTGGCTGATTACAACTCCAATCTGCAGTCCCTGTGCATTCTGCTGCCCTGTTCAGTGTCCT
The DNA here is from genome assembly GCF_001458135.2 of Marmota marmota marmota. NCBI lineage: Eukaryota > Metazoa > Chordata > Mammalia > Rodentia > Sciuridae > Marmota > Marmota marmota. The sequence continues at coordinate 185,547 of NW_026005973.1, read as the reverse complement.
GGGGCTTTGAAAAAAGAAAGGGGGCTTGGAATCAGAAAAATCCACGCTCTACCAGTTAGGACTCACATGAATGTGTGCAAGATATCCTCCATATCTCTCCCTGATCAGGGAAGACAGGAATGACGAGCATTCTTGGTCTGGTGGACTTGTGGTGGGAATGGGGTCCTCAGCAAGCCCTGGGCAGGTGTTACCTGTCAGGGTCTTCATGTGGGTTGGAGATGGTGTATGGTAATTGCCCAGTTTGTGGTGTGCATTACTACATGTCCTGGTCCCCCACTTCTCTGAAACCCAGACACATCTTTCCAGAGAAGCCTGTATGAATTTTTGGTGTGTTTTACTCAGCCCCAAGGTAATGGTTATTCACTGGATGAACCCAACTGTGAGTCTCCATCCAGACCCCTCTCCCCAACTGTTAGTTAATTAAAAAGGCATTTGCAGCTTGCCCTCCTGACTGCCCCTCTGCTTGACTCAGGGTCCCTTCTTCCCTCACTGTCTTTGTGGTCCAGATCAATACACCCCACACACAATTCAGTGGTCATTTACAGAGTCCTACTGGTCTCCAGGCTCTGCACTGACCATAGAGAAACAAAGACAAAAAAGTAGCTTATTCCTAGGAGACTCTCCACTCCATTCCATTTTACATGGCCTCTCCACCTGTCCTCATATGTAGAGGCCCCAGGGTAGCCACAGGGGACAGCTGCAGCTATGAATTCCCATCCCTTGTTGGGGGAGCCGGGGCAACTCCCTTTTTCTCCTAGAGCACAGGTGTTTGCTCTGTTAAAAGAATCAGTTGGCCTTGATCACTACTGAGCATCCTTCTACAAGAGGCCAGGTTAGAGAAAAATTTAAGTTTATGGGAAGAATATGATTTAAAATGAAAATAGCTACAGGGAGTCTTGTGGAATAGGAGTTGTAGGTGAGTGAAAATACTTTGAAAACCAGAAAGTGATCTACCAATATCTCTGTGTGGCTATCAGGAGGATGGCTATTGGATGGACAAAATGTCCAAAGTGGCTTTGCCATCAGGTTAGGTCCCTGTCTGCAGTTGCGTTGGGGGAGTGTGGAACAGTGGAGCTGAGTATATTGTTGGGAGTCAGTTTTCCATGGGGTTTCTTACCTTTCTGCATATCTAGACTCAATATTACCTGCTTATTCTCTTTTTTCTTTTTTCTTTTTCTGGTACTAGGGATTGAACCCATGAGCTCAGGAGCATTCTGCCACTGAGCTACATCCCCAATCCTTTTCCTTATTTTATTTTGAGACTCTCACTAAGTTATCCAGGCTGGCCTCAGATTGCCATCCCCCTGCCTCACTCAGTCTCCTGAGTTGCTGGGATGACAGGCATGTGCACCCAATTTAGGGTGTTTGTATAGCAAACAGCCCTGGAACATAGAGGTGGTATCTTCTCCTAAAACAGGGTCAGACTTCCTCACTGTTCATTATAAGAGATAAAAGGCTGAGGAAGGAGGATCTCAAATTTGAAGCCAACCTCCTAAACTCCACAAGACCCTGTCTCAAAATAAAAAAGAAGAAAGGGCTGGAGAGAAGCTGGGTTTGTGACTCAGTTGTAGAGCACTTGCCTTGCACATGTAGGGCACTGGGTTTGATCCTCAGCATCACATAAATAAATAAAATAACGATTGTGTCCATCTAAAACTAAAAATAAAAAAAAGAAAGGAAGGGCTGATATGTTGCTTAGTGGTTAAGAACCCCTGGGTTCATTGCCTGGTACAAAAAAAGAAAAAGGAAAAAAAAAAAGGATGAAATCTCAGGTATTTCACAGTTCTCGATAGATATGCCATCATCTATGCTCACTCTAAAGGGACAGGAAAGGGGCTGAGGTTGTGGCTCAGGGGTAGAGTACTGGCCTAATGTGTGTAAGACCCTGGGTTCAATCCTTGCAATTTATATTGCAAAGCATGGGCAGAGAATGTATAATTGTAGTTTTTTGCTCTAACATGTTTTGTGGTCAAAATAAATCCATTTAAAGCAATTTTCCCCCTCATTATTTGCCCCAACCTCTTCACCTCTGAGCAGCATCAACAAGCATGAATGCTCTTGCTCTGAGACTTGGCATCTCTTGAATCACAATAGCATAAAGAAGTTTTCCACACCATTTCTGAGGATAGCCTTTATGGGTTATAAACTGGATTCCAAAACTTCCATCAGCAGTTTGTTGTGCAGCACCTCCAGGAGGTAGGTTGTAGGATGATTTCTGCTTTGATGATGAAACCGGGGTCCCAGGAAGCTTTGTGACTCACCCAATGAGTGCCATGCAAGTTAGCATTCCAGCCATAAGGAAAACTCATGCTTTTGCGTTTTCAGCAGGAGGCTCACCAACCTGGATGTCTCTTTTCTTTTTATATAAAGGGGAGTTTTGTGGGGGGTTTTTTTGGCATAAGAGATGTTCAGAAAGAACAATTCATAGATAATCTATGTGAGCTACTGAATATGTACCATGCATGTGTGGGGCTAGAGAACAGGGAATTCTCAAGAAGGAATTGTCCAGTGGAGAGAGGTCAGTGCGGGGAGGGCCCTGCCCTGTGCACCCACTCCTGCTGCAGCTATGCCTCAAGGGCTTTTCAGCTAGGAGCCCTGACACCTCAGAGCAGATGCTTGCTCACAGGAACAGCACTGGGGATTACTGTGAGGCTATGGATGAACGTGGTGGCTTCTGAATGACAATAATCCATCTCCAGGATCTCACTTGGATTCGTTTCCTCCACGGGCTGGTAATAGCTGATAGAACTGGACCCTGCCACTCTGTGATGCACATCATTGACTTGGACTTTCTGATTAATTCCATTTCTAGGGGCAGATTGGAGCCACTTGATGACTCAGAAATGGTCAAGAGTGTTATAGTTGGCAATGATGCCAATATGCTTCTTCCCACCTTGTCTGAATTCAAGATTCCTCTGTCAAGCCCCAAATGGGACTTGCTCATTTTCACCTGACTTCATGGTGATTTCCCGAAGGTCCTCTTGAGAATGATTCAATCCCTTGCCATCCTCTATAGACATGCATATTCAATGAGACATATATGTATATAGTTTATTATAAACAAAATGAGAGTGCATTTTAAAACTCCTTGTAAAAAGTATTGCTTTTCTAATGTGCGAATGTGCTCCTGCCTGCCTGCCACACAGTGTTGCCAAGGCAGAGTCACAAGGAATTCAAGGCTGAAGATGTTTGGGATTTGGGTCAAAGCTAATGCACCTGTACTCTGCACCTTGCACCCCACTCTGAAACCCTTGTTGTTCTGGGGCTTGGCCTTAGGCATAAACTACAAAGCATCCTAATGAGCAGAATTACACAACAGGAATGTATGTGCATATGACATAGTTTCTTCTCTTGAGGGGCGACCCTCAGGCTGTGACCCTGTCCTCTCCAAGGGCAGGGAGGAATGCAGAGAAGGAGCCTTTTCTTCCTGGCTGCTGGTTCCTCTGCAGCCTCTACAGCCAATGCAAGTAAGCCAGGTTACAGAAGTGGGATAGTGCAGTCAAGCGGAGGGAAGCCTAACCAATCACTGTTAGCCCAGTCACCCCAGTTACAGAAACAGAGCCCCATTACCCTAGTTACAGAAACAATACCCCATTGGGTAGTTCCGTGTTCCTAAAGGTTTCTATAGCAAAAGGAAAAGAACATCTTGCTCCAGTCATGACTCTTCTACTTGGCATGGTTGTTTTACAGGATGAAGTCATAAAACAAAATGGAGTCACATTTGCTCCTACTATCACATTCCCCACTGGTTTTAGTAGGCTTGATGTCAATCTTGCACATCATTAGGCCTCAGTTTTTGTTTCATCCTTCTGTGTCTAAGGGACTATACTGGGCTCGCAAGACCATAAGTCTGACCCCATCTACATTCTTTTGTGTATATGGTTTAGGAGGGTTTTTAAGAGGCAGGGTCTTACAGTAATACCAATCAGGTGAAGGACTAGGAGACCAACTATGGCTGAAATGATGGTAGTCAACCAAGGGGACCATAAGAATAGGTTTTAGAACCAATTGTCTGAAGTTTCCAGTGCTTCATCTCTTTTCTTTAACCTGTTTCTCACAAGTGCCAAACTGCTTTTTATTATCCCAGAATGGTTTGCAGAGAAACAAGTTTCTCCTGGAGCCATACAAAGTCCTCCTTGTTTCATAAAGAGACCATCTAGACCTCATCTGTTTTGTAAGACTATTTCTGTCAGAGAGTCTAGTGAAACCTCTAGTTTGGAGATTGACCTTTCTAGTTTTCCTAAATGTATATTTATTTGATGGCTGAGGGACTTAAAATTTTTAGAGCTTGTGATAAGAGCTGTAGTTCCCAAAGCAGTAGATAGTTCCCCTCCTCCCCAGCCAGGAGGGGAACTAAAATGGGGGTAGCCAGTCTATGTTGATAAATCAGTGGGCCCTGGCCTTTTAATAAGTCCAGGTGTTCTTTTCCCTTTACTCCACCAAAATAGTAGGTTACATAGTTCAGAGTTATTGACAGTTTGGAGATATAGGCAAGGAGTTCAAAGTGAGACCCGGGAAGCACAATTTTTGGTGAACAGGGAGTTGTCCCACTTATAAGTTGGGTTGTGGAAGCAAGTGTCTCTTTCTGGGAGATCACCCAGGGTAATCTTGGGAGTAGTTTCCCAGGTACATCTTCCTGAGCTAGACATATTGGCAAACATCTATGTTGATCATAATTTTTCCTCTTGTATTAGGGACCTCCAACTGCCATAAGGGAAAAGGGCGATGACCGTTCTTGCTACTTCCAGCTGAAAGAGGGGCGATGTGCAGTGGGCAAGCAGTTTGGAGTCCCTTTTTAGAAACTGAGTGGGTCAAGGAGTCCATGTTAAAAATCTGGTTCAGGAAGAACAGGATGTAAAGTCACCTGGGGTGGGCACTTCTATGAGAGAAACAAAAAGACATGAGTGCTGAAGTAAGATTAATACAAAATAGCAGTTTTAGCATATGGAACCTGTCCATGAATATCATGAAAATGACAGAAATTAATAATTGTTTACCAGGAGGTGGAAGATCTGAGAAAATGTCCCAATAAAAAGGCCTAACAAAGCCTAATAAGGCACTTTTTTAGGAAACATAAATCTTTAACATTGTCAGAATTATCAGGAATGTAGACACAACATTTAGTTAAATTAGTTAATGTCATTTGGTTTTTGTAAAAATATCTTTTTGGCATGACCTCTGTGTTCAGTAAAGATCCCTTTGTTACTTAGGGCTAGATAATTATATTAATAAACACTGATTACATCTACCTGTGTAGGAAGTTAGGAAGATCTGTAGGCCTTGAACTGACAAAAAACTTCTGGCAGTTTTTTATTGATAGTTATCAGGCATTTTTGCCTAAGAATTTTTCTTTTGTTTCCTCCAGTCTTACTTATTTTGGGGATTCTAACACTAGGGTACATTTTATGTTACATTAAAATAACTGTTGTTTCTTTTTAAATGTCCAGAAATGGCTGTGCTTTGGTTTTAACTGTTTTTGCTAGGTGTTTAAGACCAAGCTGGTCAAACTGACCTTGTTTCTGTCTATTGGTAAGAGTCAGCTGAGTTTCCTTGGAGGACATTCTTGGGGAACGTGTGAGTAGCATTTTAGCTCTGTTAGTGTCATCTGCATTAGGATGGGTCAAGGTCTTGCTTCCCTTGGAAGCATCAGGCATGTCTCCTTTTTAAATGACCCTCCTCTTTTGCAGCATGTACACTCATTGGCTTTCTGTTCTCCACTGGTCTCATTAATCTCCCTTATCGGGAGTTTATGTGGCCCAGAGTTGCAAAGCTTTTTCCCCTGTCCTGGGTTCAGGCTGACTTAGAGGGCAAGAGCCAAATATTGGTTTCTTTGGCCCTTTATTTTAACCTTAATATTTAAATTTGGCCTTAAACATCCAGCAAGTCTGTTTTACCAGTTTTAACTTTAATCTTTATAACTTTACAGTTTATTTTAATGCTGAACATCTGCCTGAAGGCAGAAGATGACACCTTAGTACCTACTGTATGATCCAATCACTGTACACCAACAAGGCAGCTTGCAGATCCAGAGAGCCCATTAGATTTTGGCTATAAAAACTCTCTCTTGCAGGTCCTCCTCTCTTGCTCTCTCCTTTTTCTCTCACTTTCCCTGTCTCTCATTTACTTCTCTCTCTCTCTCTCTCTCTCTCTCTCTCTCTCTCTCTCACTTTTTTCTCTCTCTCTTGCACTTTCTCTCTCTCTCTCTCTCTCTCTCTCTCTCTCTGTGTTAATCAGACACTGTCACAGTAAAGGTCACTTGGTTGCTCTAAGTGTACTGGTCACTTTTTTAGTTATAATGAAAATACAAAGTAAAATTAACAATAGTAAAAACATATTTAGCTTGTATATAATTTTGAACCTTGGCTGAGTTATACATTGTATTTTTTATTTGAGATCACAGTAATCTTTTTAATAAATTAATCTTTGAATATAACTTTAAATTAACTGAAATCTGGCCTACTTTGAAGTTATTTTGACATGCTGTAAGGTGGGAGGCAGAGCCTTATCTCAGGTAAGGCAGGGCTCTTCACAATCTTAAGTAAAGTGTTTTAGTTCTAAAGCTGATCTTTGTCTCTCTTTTTAGATATAATTTTATAAAGTTTACATATATTGTTTTTTACTCTGTATAAATTTTAGCTAGTACAATATGACATATATTTGAAACATTAATTAAGGAAAGGCTGAGAGCCCTTAACATTTTTTTTCTATGTGGAAAAGTGGCAAAATGTTTTATAATATTAATTTTTAAACAGATCAGGATTTTATTATCTTTTAAAATATCTTTACATTTTTATATCTTAGTGTAAAAGTTAACATAAGTTTTGGTTATAAAACATCAAATAATATAAATAAATCCCCAATAAAATCTATTAAATTACCATTACAGACAATTTTAGTTTGGAGAATACTCACTTGATAAAATGTTTCTTTAAACATTTTACCTTAAAGACTTGTATACCTGAAAGATATTAACACATTTAATCTGTAAAGAAGAGTAATGTACCACACTTTTATTGATGTTTTTTATATTAACCAAGGTTAGCTTTTAAAGGAAAATCTAGACTCTGTAATGTAGGACAATACTTTAAAATAACAGTTTCTGTTTAGCCACAGATGTAAAAACCTTAGTTTCTCCAAGATTACTTGTTCTAGGGGATAAAACTTAACAGACATAATGTAATTAATATTTTTAGAAGTTTTTGTCAATTTAACATATAAATATATCAGTACATTATTATTTGTCCTTAGGGAACAACCTTGAATAGTTTTAACTATTTGTGTTACATATATAACCAACTTAGTTACATATAAATATTTTAATATTTGTCTTTTATTTATACACCTTTATATTACTTAATTAGACCCTTTTGTTGTTTACTTAGATGTATTATAATTATACTTTATCACATAAAGACTTTTTACCTGGAAACGTTTTTTTAATTAAATATATTTTTATATTTAGAACTTTTAATAATTTTTAACCCATTGATCCTTTTTTTAACCTTGAAATAACCCTTATAAATTTCTGAATTTAGATAAATTAATTTCTTTTAATAATATGAAATTTTTGTTACTTACAGTACTTTAAGTAAAATACAGTTGAAACTTTTTGACTTCTTGTATGTAGAATTATATTGTTGGGACTTTGTAATTTAGAGTAACCTTGTTTTTATAATAACACAAAATAATTTTAAATTTCTTTTTTAGTTTACTAATTTATGAAAACACCAACATTGTTTAAATATTTTACCTTATGGAATTTAAGGAGTTAAAAGTACTTGATATTATATTTAACAGTATTTTAACTTTGTACCAATTAGATGTCTCTAATAAACAAATCCATGATTAATTTCATATATGTTTAGATGAAATTTACATATCTTTTTTTAAAAACAAGGTATCACACAAGTGTATTGAATATTATTAGTAATCTTTTTTTGTTGTTGTTGTTGAATAAAAATCCTAGAGACAATGGATATCAGACACATTATAGACATTAACATTTTAACAGCTGTTTAACCATCTAGAAACAAAGCTGTGTATTAGTAACTTTAAAGATATTTGTACTTTTATCTATTTCCCCAATTTAAATTGAACCTTTTAAATTATATTAACCAAAAGTATTTGGATCCATTTTTTAAAATTTTAATTTATGAGCTCATATGTCAATTTTTTGTACCAAATATATGTAGACTTGGCAATACATATAGACAGTACATTGGTGCACCCACACAAAACAAACAGACAAACAAAAGCCTTGTAGCTTATTTTTAAAAACCTATTAGATTGAGAGTTAACCCTTGTAAATTGGCCTTAGAATAAAGCAGAGTGTAATCAGAAAAACATATTAACTTAGGCATATTGGATCAAAATTATGAGTTTAACAAATATAGAATTTTAAAAGTTTTCTGACCTTTTACCTGAGGTGGTCCTGTTCATGAAAGCTGAAAAGAGTTGAGGGAACATAGACAAATGAAGGGGGTTTATTTTTCCCTGGAGGAACTTCCCAAAGACACAGCTTTATTGGTTTCCTTGGGAGAGTCCCTCAGGTTGGGGTCCTATTTTAAACTGGTTTTTCCGGTTTCTTGGATAGCGGCCACCAACTTATTTAGCCTGACATTGAAAAATCTTTAGACCATTTTTTAATAGTTGGGAGTTATTCATGCTTGTAAATACTGAGAGACAAAAGCCAAATTTCCTAGACAAAATTATGCTTTTTGTTATACACTTTAGGAATAATAATTTTATAAAACACTTTAGTTTTAATCTGTCCTCTATAGGAACTGACATGATTTACCCAGTTGGCCATCTGGCCCAGTTCCTAAATGAAGATAATCTCTAGAATGCCTTTTTCTTTTTACCTTTACCTTTTACTTTTGATAATTTTTTTAGTCCTGTTGGCAGCACTTTACATTTTAATGCAAGCTGTAGTGAGCACAGTTAAACCATTTTAACCATTGTTTTTCCATTAGAAACAAACTGAGGTAGAAATTAACACAGAACACAAAGGGAACAAACAAAATCAAACCAACAGACAAAGTCCTGAAAAGTGTTAAGAAAACAAGTTAAAGGGGTCCAGGTAGAGATCTCTGTAGCACTTCCTTGTCTCTGATGTCGGTGGAGCGAAGGAGTCCTGGTGAAAGAAGAGTGGTTATGAGAACAAGAAAAGGGCCCCACGCACAACACTCAGACAGATAAACACAAGACAAACGGCTGGGGAACAGACACAGGACAAATGACAAACAGCAAGAAGATGCTGGAGAAACGACAAATAGCAGAACAGACACAGGACAAGCAAAAATCACTGAGATCACCTAGAGAGACCTCTAATGGGGCAGAGACCCCGCAAACAGAACAAACAGCCAGCGAACTGACACTGGACAAATGACCAACAGCAGAAGACACTGGAGAAATGACAAACAGCAGAACAGACACAGGACAAGCAACAATCACTGAGGTCTCACAGGGAGGCCTCCAGTGGGACAGAGACCACGTCTCATCCTGCCCCCAGACAGATGAGGCCTCCCAGGGAGGCCTCCAGTGGGCCCCAGATACAGACAGATGAGGTCTCACAGAGAGACCTCCAGGGAGACAGTGACAACATCTTGTCCTGTCGCAGGGAAGGTGTAAGCGACTGTGTCCAGTCTGACCTTTTTCCCCAGAAGAGTCCACTCACCAGAACTGACAGCCTGCAGGAGGCTTTTCAGAGCATCCTAGGATGGATTGGAGTCGTCCTTGGAGTGAGGCTGAGGAATGTCTCTCAGGAGCTCCCCTCTACTCCGGGGCCGAGGTCCAAAGGCCCATTGTTGGAGGCAAATTTGGCATGAGGGTAGGGAAGAAATGGATCCAGGGTGAGCCCCCAAATGTTATAGTTAAAGCTTGTCCCAGGGTTTCATAAACTGACTTCCAGACCACTCACGTATAATCGAATCAAGCCTTTATTGAAGCACACCGGTGGCGGCTGACCAGAACATAAAGCTGTTCCCCTGATCAGCCCCGAACAATTGTAAGGGCACTCCTTATAAGCCTGAAAACTACAAAAGGGATGTTCAGGGTGTCTAGCCAATGCAAGGTTACAGAAGCGGGACAGTGCAGTCAAGCGGAGGGAAGCCTAACCAATCACAGCCCAGTCACCCCAGTTACAGAAACAGAGCACCGTTACCCTAGTTACAGAAACAATACCCCATTGGGTAGTTCCATGTTCTTAAAGGTTTCTATAGCAAAAGGAAAAGAACATCTTGCTCCAGTCATGACTCTTCTACTTGGCATGGTTGTTTTACAGGATGAAGTCATAAAACAAAATAGAGTCACATTTGCTCCTACTATCACACACCCAGTTTATATGATGTTTTTAAGGGTGTTTGTATAGCAAACAGTCCTGGAAGATAGAGGTGGTATCTTCTTCTAAGACATTGCCCAATATAAGAGATAAAAGGATGAGACAGGAGGATCTCAAATATGAGGTCAGCCTCAGCAACTTCACAAGATCCTGTCTCAAAATAAAATATAAGAAAGGACTGGGGAGGGGCTCGGGTTGTGGATCAGTAGTAGAGCACTTGCCTTGCACATGTGGGGCACTGGGTTTGATCCTCAGCATCACACAAATAAATAAAATAAAGGTACTGTGTCTATCTACAACTAAAAAAGAGAAAAAGAAAAAGAAAGGGCTGGGATGTGGCTTAGTGGTTAAGCATCCCTGTGTTCAATCTCTGGTATTAAAAAAAAAAAAAAAGGATAAAATCTCAGGCACTTCACAGTTCTTGACAGTTATGCCATCATCTATGTTCACTCCAAAGGGACAGGAAAGAGGCTGGGGTTGTGACTCAGTGGTAGAGCGCTGGCCTAGCATGTGTGAGTCCCTGGATTCGATCCTTAGCACCACATAAAAATAAATAAATAAAACAAAGGTATTGTATCCAACTACAACTGAAAAATAAATATTAAAAAGGGGACAGGAGAGTGAAATGTACACTATTCATTCCTGTGTGGTCAACATGGCAAGTGACCTCTGGAGGGATCCCAACTATTCTATGCAGTACCTTGTCCAACTCAAAGTCCTGCTAGGTAAGACCACACACCTGCCCTGTGTTCTCCAGAAGAGGATTCCAGACCCCAAGGCTCTGATTGCCTTGAATACCTTTGCTGCTCACAAGATCTCTCTTGGTGTGAACCTAAAACAACTTCTACCTATTCACTCTATGGGAAGTTCAGAACACTGATTTTGGGTCACATTTATCAGAGTTGCTTGGGGTAACAGACAGGCTGCTTGAGAAGAGCACAGGGTTTCTGATATTGGAGGTCATGGGCTCAGAGAGCATTATAATGAAGCTGGAGGCTGGATGCCCTGGCACACGCCTGTAATCCCAGCAGCTCAGGAGGCTGAGACAGGAGGATATGAGTTCAAAGCCAGTTTCAGCAATTTAGCTAAGCCCTAAGCAACTGGGTGAGACCCTCTCTCTAAATAAAATACAAAAAAGGGCTGGGGATGTGGCTCAGGGGTGAGTGCCCCTCAGTTGAATCCCTGGTAATAATAATAATGATGATGATAATAATAATATGAAGCTGGAGATCATCTGGTATTTTACAAATTAAAAAAAAAAAAAAAGGGGGAGGAAAAACACTGAGGTGACTTTCAAGTGTTGTTCTTACCAGAGGCAAAGGTACCCAGTGAGTTAGTGGGCCCATGTGTCCTAGTAGACCCTAATGTCCTGACTTCCTGGCTACTATCTTTGTTGTAGGGCCCTTTTGGCTCTTGGCAGAAATTACTCTTATCATCTTGACCCACAGGACTGTTCCTGAGAATCACAACATGATTTATGTGCCCAAAACAATGTCACACACAGGTTGGTGGTAAGGGAAGAAAGACACGGACATTTTCTTTATTTTTTCTTTTTTCGGTACCAGGGATTGAACTCAGGGGCACTCAACCACTGGTCCGCATCCCCAGCCCTTTTTTGTATTTTATTTAGAAACAGAGTCTCATTGAGTTGCTTAGGCCTCAGCTTTTGCTGAGGCTGGCTTTGAACTCACAATCCTCATGCCTCAGTTTCCCAAGCTGGTGGGATTACAGGTGTGTGCCACTGCACCTGGCCCTCAGGGATGTTTTCTTTTCATTGTCTTTTTTCCTTTTTTTTTTTTTTTTTGTTACCAGGAATTGAACTCAAGATCACTTAACCACTGAGCCACATCCCCAGTCTTTTTTTATGTTTTATTTTGAGACAGGGTCTTGCTAAGTCCTTAGAGCTTCATGAAATTGCTGAGGCTGGCCTTGAACTTGAGATCCTCTTGCCTCAGTTGTCCAAGTTGCTGGAATTACAAGTGTGTGACATTGCACTCAGCCATGGCTATTTAATATCTGGTTATTTTAAGGACTGTGGAAGTGTGCCAGGCAGAGTGCTCACTCACCAGCAAAATTCTATAATGATGCTCTGATCCAAGCTGAAGCCTGGGAAATGAGCATCCTTATCATTCCTGGGACTGATCAACAACAGTTCCTGTATGTCCTGTCTATCTGCCAATTCTGTCCACCAGACTGGAAACTGATGACTTTGGAGAAAGGAGGAATGACAGAGGTGGTAACTTCCTTAAAGGACTAGGCCTCCATAGAGCATCCTCACTGGCTAGATGCCTGTGGGTCATGATCAAGGTAGACTGCCAATGGGGCTTTTTTCTTTCTTTCTTTCTTTTTCTTTCTTTCTTTCTTTCTTTCTTTCTTTCTTTCTTTCTTTCTTTCCTTATTTGTTTCTTTCTTTCTCAAAATGCTAATGGTAAAAATGTTTGGAATATGCTCAGCTTTAGAATGGGACATGAGTTAGTAGCTCACTGACTCATTCCCTGGCTGTCTGGGTCTCTTTATAGAAACCAAATATTCCACCTCTAGCAATTAGAGAAATGCAAATTAAAACTACACTGGGATTCCATCTCACTCCAGTCAGAATGGTAATTATCAAGAATACAAGTCACAATAAATGTTGGCAAGGATCTGGGGGATAATGTACACTCATACATTGCTGGTAGAACTACAAATTGGTGCAACCTCTGTGGAAAGCAGTATGGAGATTCCTAAGAAAACTTGGAATGGAACCACCATTTTACCTAGATATCCCATTCCATGGTTTATACACAAAGGACTTAAAATCAGCACACTACACTGACACAGCCACATCAATGTTTATAGAAGCTCAATTCACAATACCTAAGCTATGGAAATTAACCTAGATACCCTTAAACAGATGAATGGATAAAGAAAAAGTGGTATATATATACAATGGGATACTACTCAGCCATAAAAAGATGACTTTATGACTTTGCCAGTAAATGGATGAATCTGGACACTATCGTGTTAAGTGGAATAAGCCCATCTCAGAGAACCAAAGGTCAGATGTTGTCTTTGATATGTGGATGCTAACTTACAACAAGGGTGGAAGGAAGAATGGAAGTTCAGTGGATTAGACAAAGTAGAATGAAGGGAAGGGAGGGGAATGGGAATAGGAAAGAGAAGAATGAATCAGACATCACTTTCCTATACTTACGTATGAATACATGACAAATGTGACCCATATCACGTACAATCTCAAGTATGGGATCCTAATTAGAGTAAGCTATACTCCATGTATGTATAATATGTGAAAATACACTCTACTATCATGTCTATCTACAAAGAACAAATAAAAAGAAAAAAAGAAAAGCAAATATTCAGGCTTTGGAGGCCTAGCCTTCTTGGGTGAAAAATTCTCCATGAATCTGTATGGAATTTCGTGCCTTACTGGCAGACTAAAACTTGAAGGTTTCCCACATCTATTAAACAGGAGAGAGATCTCCTTCACACCACCTACCTGAGTTGCTTGGATGTTCACATTTCCTTCTCTTAAGAGCTTCCAAACAACAGCCTTGTCTTCATCGGTCTCCGCAGACGCCAAGGGAGTGATCATCACGGCAGTATAGCCAGCTTTGTTCTGGTGGTCGACATTGCAGACCCCTGCAAGATGAGCAACCAGGGATGGAACAGCCCCAAGGGGCCAGAAGGCAGCCTCCACTTTAGCCTGGTCAACAAGATGCTGCTTGCTGGTTAATAATCCAAGGAATAGAGCCACGCCATCCACAGCAGGAGTCACTAGTTTACAATTCTGGCAGCATTTAAAGCTGGCTACCTTTCTTTAACAAGTTTTCTGAGGATGCCCAGGAAGGGAGGTCCACAGGAGGCCAGAGATGGCCAAAGGGTCAATGACCATGACTTTACTTCCTAAACCTGAGCATATGACATTATTCTCATTTTACAGATGAGGACTCTGAAAGGCTAAGAAGATGCATAAACTATTCATGTGCAGGTGAAGCAGAACAAGGGCTCAGGACTGACCTGAGCCCATCCATCACCAGCCACATGTACCCACAGCTGTGCACTACAGGTCTCACTCTCACTAGCTCATGTCTGTATGTAACTGAATCTGGTGGCTGGGCATGTAAGTCCTTTAGGATAAACATAGAAACTCTTCCAGAAATGACCATCTCACTTGAAAAACAGGGCATAAAAACACTATAACTTTTGAATAAAACAAGAATCAACCTTTCACAACATAATGAAAAACTGTGCAAAAAATTCTCCAACATGCACACACACATTTTAAATTTTCTGTTTGTTTTTTTTTTTAATATATAACTGTTTTTGAAAAAGGGTCTTGCCAAGTTGTCCAAGCTGGAATTGAACTTGTGATCCTCTTGTCTCTGCCTCTCCAGTCACTGGGATTACAGGTGGGTGCTACTGTACTCAGCTAAAACTGGTATACTTTTTGAGATGAAGTAGTAAAGAAGAAATGAAAAGAAATTCTTGGTTTGTGGTCCTGAGGCTATCCAAAGGAGAGGTAACGATTGTGAGACACAGATGTCTCTTATATAAATGATGTCACTTCTCCAGGGTAGTATTGTGTGCAAAACCAAATTGTCCCTGTGCAGTTGCTCATTGGAAAAGCCTAGGTGGCTCTTTTGGGCAAAATAACAAAATTATCTCAGTAGATCAAGACAGTCTTTCTTAAGCTGCCCTCCTCTGTAGAAAAGAGTGAACTACAGAACCTACCTCATAGGTTTATTGTGGAATTTATAGTTAATGTATTTATTTTTTTTAAATTTTTAAATTTTTTTTTATTTTTTTAAAGAGAGAGAGAGAGAGAGAGAGAGAGAGAGAGAATTTTTTTTTAATATTCATTTTTTAGTTTTCGGCGGACACAACATCTTTGTTTGTATGTGGTGCTGAGGATCCAACCCGGGCCGCACGCATGCCAGGCGAGCGTGCTACCGCTTGAGCCACATCCCGAGCCCCTAGTTAATGTATTTAAATCTCTTAGAGCATGCCTAACACATGGTAAAAGCTTAGTGTTAACAATGATCATTCAGAATAGTATTCTTGTAGATTAGGAATTCATCAGAAGAAATCTAATTTATGGAACAATGTCAATTAGGGCTACTTACAGGTTCTGTGCAAGGAGAGAACCCAGCATTTGTTTGATATTCCCTCTGCTCCACCCCAAGCATTTTTCAGAAATGTGCCATTGTTATACCTGAGTGCCAGTGGATCTGCAAACCTTGGTGTGGCTGACTTATTAGCAGTTTTTCCTCTCGAGTCCCTCTGACCATGGCTGTGATTGAGTGGGTTACGAACCTTGAATGATAACCCAGTGCACCACCTCAGAAGCCTGTCCTGATTAGGAGTGAAGGTGGACACTGCTGTGTTAACAATTTTTGTTTTTACCCCTACTTTTAGTTTGCTTTAAGATGTGTGAATAGGCCTCAGGTTACCAGCGCTCTTATCTCTTCAGAAACATGATGTGCCCCACCCTGGAGTGAGGTCCTCACCAGGGTGCCAGAAAAGGGCTGAGGATCCACATTCATGCCACATGCTTCTGAAAGGCTCTCCATTGAGCATGCTCTACCTCAACAAGCTTGCACCACTAGGGACCCAGCTTATGGAGGTATACTCTGTGGTTCTAGTCTCAATAACAATGAGTCACAGCCGGGCTGGTGGTGCACACCTGTAATCCCAGCAGCTTGGGAGGCTGAGGCAGGAGGCCCGCGAGTTCAAAGCCAGTTTCAGCAAAAATGAGGTGCTAAGCAATTCAATGAGACCCTGTATTTTAAATAAAATACAAAATAGGGCTGGGGATGTGGCTCAGTAGTTGAGGGTCCCTCAGTTCAATCCCTGGTACCGAAAAAAGAAAAAATAAAGAAAATGTCCGTGTCTTTCTTCCCTTACCACCAACCTGTGTGTGACATTGCACTCAGCCATGGCTATTTAATATCTGGTTATTTTAAGGACTGTGGAAGTGTGCCAGGCAGAGTGCTCACTCACCAGCAAAATTCTATAATGATGCTCTGATCCAAGCTGAAGCCTGGGAAATGAGCATCCTTATCATTCCTGGGACTGATCAACAACAGTTCCTGTATGTCCTGTCTATCTGCCAATTCTGTCCACCAGACTGGAAACTGATGACTTTGGAGAAAGGAGGAATGACAGAGGTGGTAACTTCCTTAAAGGACTAGGCCTCCATAGAGCATCCTCACTGGCTAGATGCCTGTGGGTCATGATCAAGGTAGACTGCCAATGGGGCTTTTTTCTTTCTTTCTTTCTTTTTCTTTCTTTCTTTCTTTCTTTCTTTCTTTCTTTCTTTCTTTCTTTCTTTCCTTATTTGTTTCTTTCTTTCTCAAAATGCTAATGGTAAAAATGTTTGGAATATGCTCAGCTTTAGAATGGGACATGAGTTAGTAGCTCACTGACTCATTCCCTGGCTGTCTGGGTCTCTTTATAGAAACCAAATATTCCACCTCTAGCAATTAGAGAAATGCAAATTAAAACTACACTGGGATTCCATCTCACTCCAGTCAGAATGGTAATTATCAAGAATACAAGTCACAATAAATGTTGGCAAGGATCTGGGGGATAATGTACACTCATACATTGCTGGTAGAACTACAAATTGGTGCAACCTCTGTGGAAAGCAGTATGGAGATTCCTAAGAAAACTTGGAATGGAACCACCATTTTACCTAGATATCCCATTCCATGGTTTATACACAAAGGACTTAAAATCAGCACACTACACTGACACAGCCACATCAATGTTTATAGAAGCTCAATTCACAATACCTAAGCTATGGAAATTAACCTAGGTACCCTTAAACAGATGAATGGATAAAGAAAAAGTGGTATATATATACAATGGGATACTACTCAGCCATAAAAAGATGACTTTATGACTTTGCCAGTAAATGGATGAATCTGGACACTATCGTGTTAAGTGGAATAAGCCCATCTCAGAGAACCAAAGGTCAGATGTTGTCTTTGATATGTGGATGCTAACTTACAACAAGGGTGGAAGGAAGAATGGAAGTTCAGTGGATTAGACAAAGTAGAATAAAGGGAAGGGAGGGGAATGGGAATAGGAAAGAGAAGAATGAATCAGACATCACTTTCCTATACTTACGTATGAATACATGACAAATGTGACCCATATCACGTACAATCTCAAGTATGGGATCCTAATTAGAGTAAGCTATACTCCATGTATGTATAATATGTGAAAATACACTCTACTATCATGTCTATCTACAAAGAACAAATAAAAAGAAAAAAAGAAAAGCAAATATTCAGGCTTTGGAGGCCTAGCCTTCTTGGGTGAAAAATTCTCCATGAATCTGTATGGAATTTCGTGCCTTACTGGCAGACTAAAACTTGAAGGTTTCCCACATCTATTAAACAGGAGAGAGATCTCCTTCACACCACCTACCTGAGTTGCTTGGATGTTCACATTTCCTTCTCTTAAGAGCTTCCAAACAACAGCCTTGTCTTCATCGGTCTCCGCAGACGCCAAGGGAGTGATCATCACGGCAGTATAGCCAGCTTTGTTCTGGTGGTCGACATTGCAGACCCCTGCAAGATGAGCAACCAGGGATGGAACAGCCCCAAGGGGCCAGAAGGCAGCCTCCACTTTAGCCTGGTCAACAAGATGCTGCTTGCTGGTTAATAATCCAAGGAATAGAGCCACGCCATCCACAGCAGGAGTCACTAGTTTACAATTCTGGCAGCATTTAAAGCTGGCTACCTTTCTTTAACAAGTTTTCTGAGGATGCCCAGGAAGGGAGGTCCACAGGAGGCCAGAGATGGCCAAAGGGTCAATGACCATGACTTTACTTCCTAAACCTGAGCATATGACATTATTCTCATTTTACAGATGAGGACTCTGAAAGGCTAAGAAGATGCATAAACTATTCATGTGCAGGTGAAGCAGAACAAGGGCTCAGGACTGACCTGAGCCCATCCATCACCAGCCACATGTACCCACAGCTGTGCACTACAGGTCTCACTCTCACTAGCTCATGTCTGTATGTAACTGAATCTGGTGGCTGGGCATGTAAGTCCTTTAGGATAAACATAGAAACTCTTCCAGAAATGACCATCTCACTTGAAAAACAGGGCATAAAAACACTATAACTTTTGAATAAAACAAGAATCAACCTTTCACAACATAATGAAAAACTGTGCAAAAAATTCTCCAACATGCACACACACATTTTAAATTTTCTGTTTGTTTTTTTTTTTAATATATAACTGTTTTTGAAAAAGGGTCTTGCCAAGTTGTCCAAGCTGGAATTGAACTTGTGATCCTCTTGTCTCTGCCTCTCCAGTCACTGGGATTACAGGTGGGTGCTACTGTACTCAGCTAAAACTGGTATACTTTTTGAGATGAAGTAGTAAAGAAGAAATGAAAAGAAATTCTTGGTTTGTGGTCCTGAGGCTATCCAAAGGAGAGGTAACGATTGTGAGACACAGATGTCTCTTATATAAATGATGTCACTTCTCCAGGGTAGTATTGTGTGCAAAACCAAATTGTCCCTGTGCAGTTGCTCATTGGAAAAGCCTAGGTGGCTCTTTTGGGCAAAATAACAAAATTATCTCAGTAGATCAAGACAGTCTTTCTTAAGCTGCCCTCCTCTGTAGAAAAGAGTGAACTACAGAACCTACCTCATAGGTTTATTGTGGAATTTATAGTTAATGTATTTATTTTTTTTAAATTTTTAAATTTTTTTTTATTTTTTTAAAGAGAGAGAGAGAGAGAGAGAGAGAGAGAGAGAATTTTTTTTTAATATTCATTTTTTAGTTTTCGGCGGACACAACATCTTTGTTTGTATGTGGTGCTGAGGATCCAACCCGGGCCGCACGCATGCCAGGCGAGCGTGCTACCGCTTGAGCCACATCCCGAGCCCCTAGTTAATGTATTTAAATCTCTTAGAGCATGCCTAACACATGGTAAAAGCTTAGTGTTAACAATGATCATTCAGAATAGTATTCTTGTAGATTAGGAATTCATCAGAAGAAATCTAATTTATGGAACAATGTCAATTAGGGCTACTTACAGGTTCTGTGCAAGGAGAGAACCCAGCATTTGTTTGATATTCCCTCTGCTCCACCCCAAGCATTTTTCAGAAATGTGCCATTGTTATACCTGAGTGCCAGTGGAACTGAAAACCTTGGCGTGGCTGACTCATTAGCAGTTTTTCCTCTCGAGTCCCTCTGACCATGGCTGTGATTGAGTGGGTTACGAACCTTGAATGATAACCCAGTGCACCACCTCAGAAGCCTGTCCTGATTAGGAGTGNAGGGTGATGAAACTTAATATCTGTGATTTCAACTTGACAATGTCACGTGAGATTTCTCCCAAATGTTCTAGCCTCTAAATTGTGCTGAGAAGCTCACAGTCCTTTTGGCTGTACTGGGAAACCATCTTATTAAAGCAATGTGTATTTAGCCAGTGCCTGCAAGGGAACAGGTAGAGGGAATGATTTCTAATTTGCAGTATGTCATCTCAGATGATGTGGAATCTGCCTGAAGACCAGCGAAACAAATTATCTCACACCTTTTTTCCCGGTTGGAGTCATGTAACCATTGAAATGAAGTGACCAGGAACTGGCACATCAGGGGGACTAATTGGCAATTATGGATATGGAAGGTTTTGAAGGATGAGATACACAATTTGCTCAGCATAAAAAAGAAACTTGCATTACTCAAATAAGAATTAGTAAATCTTGTTACACCGGAGATATCAATGAGTTATGCCCTCTACATTATTGAAGCTTCCTCCCATGCCTGAGCATCCAGTTACATGAAGATCAGAGAGAACTGGAACAAGTGAGCCTGCATAGCTAATGCTCTTTCCCCCTGAAAACTGCTTAGTGCTTAACAGTGATCATGCGTAGCTGAATTCCACTTTCAGACACCATGCCCTGTAAGGGAATACATTATTCGTAGGTTGGAAAAAAGGCAGGAAGGGAGAAGGGCCAATAAATGTCAAAAGGAACACAGGCTGATATTCTCCAAGAGACATGGACCCTGTGGACCCTTTGGCTTTTAAGGCAGCCTGAACTATGGGAGACACCATGGGGAACTTTGCACCAAGGTGCCATTGGGCTCCATGCAACATCAACCTACTGGCCCCCACAGAGGCCTCTAAGAATAAGTCATTCCTTCAACTGTTGGAGTCCCTAGGGACTTCTCTCCAGGCATCCTCTTCTTCCGGTCAGAAGAAGACCAGGTTCTTCCAGCATTCCTCATGTGGTACTATTACCTCTGACATTCTGCTGAGTATACTCTGAAAAAGCTGAGCTCAGAAGAGGTTCAAAAAACAGATTCCAGAGCTCCATCTATTTCTCTGCTCCTAGTCTTGCTGCATCTCATCATCTGTAAAGTGGGAAAAATAATATGTAATATAGCATTATTATAAGGCCTAATTAATGAATAATGAATATTAGGTGCCTGACACAATGCCTAGCACATAATAAACACCTGATACCTGCTCAGTAGTGATTATCTTTGTTGAAGACCAAAATATCGAGAACTGAGGCCCCAGGATAGAAATCAACTTGTGTGATTCACTGTTGCATATTCTGAGTCTACAAGTTCTTTGTGACCGATTCCTTAGCTCTAAAGGGAGGGGGGCCCTGGGTGGAAAAAGTAGCATAGCAACAAAGCAGCAGTAATTCAATTCACTTCCGTCAGCCATGATTTATTCAGCTCCCATGGGTCAGTTGATAAGCTAGGTCTCAACAGCATAAGGATGAGTCAGGTATAGCTGCCCTGCCCTCCAAGGATTGATGTGATCCAGTAGCAGCACTGCCACACATACAGTACAGCAGGGTAAGGGGTGCCAAATCAGGCTCAAGGTACAGTCTTCTCTGACTTATTTTTCCAGTTTCTCTAAAAATGTTTTTCTTAAACATGGAAGCTAATTTTGCCTTGGTAAGAGAGAGTAGAAATCACAAAAGTGACATAGGACTGGGTGTTAAATGAACAAACAGGAATTTATCAGGAGAATAGGAGGGTGAAAGATATTCTACCAGTTATCTCCAGATGGTACCATCAATTCCTACCCTCTTTAGACAAGCAAGCAAATTCCACATTGAGAGGTGGAGTCTGGTTCTCCATGTCTTTGGATCTGGGCTGATCTGTGACTGCTTTGACCAAAAGAATATGGCAGAAATGATGCTGAGAGAATTCTATGGTGGGTCTCTTAGGACGCCCAGTTGGTGGGAAGTTGGCTGCCTTATAAGTCCAACTTCATTTAGGCTGCTGAATGGTGAGGAAGCCCACAGAGGGAGATGGGTCCTGCAGAGAAAGGAAGAGTGATGTCTCCCCAGCCCCCAATGATTCTAGCCATCCTAGCCCAGGTGTTAGGCAGGAGAAAAACAGTCACCAACTCTGCTGGGCACAGATGGCACAGGCTTGTAATCCCAGGGACTCAGGAGGCTGAGGCAGGAGAACTGCAAGTTCAAACCTCAGCAACTCAGCAAGACTCCATCTCAAAATAAAAGTGTAAAGAGGGCTGAAGCTAAATATCAGTGATAAAGTGTGACTGGGTTCAGTCCCCATTACTGCTAAATAAATAAACACACATAAATAAAAGTCACTAGCTGTCATCCAACGTCAACTACAGGAAAGGCCCCAGTGAGGAGGACTCAGTTGAATCTGCATCAATATTAAATTATGGTGGTAAACTACCTAGTTTCAGGTGTGGGGGGGTTGTTATCCTCCAATAGATAGCCAGGACAGATATTCTAGATAGACACCAGTATGTGCAAAGACATGAGACATGGAATTGCATAGTGTGCCAGGGCTCTGTAAATGCAGCTCATATGGCCAAGAACCTAAAGTGTGGAAGAGAAGAACAAGGAGCAGAAAAAGAAAATTGGAAAGGTAAGCAAGCACCAGGTCATGGAGCAACGTACATACATGCCAATAAGTTTTGATCTTATTCTCTAGGTAACAGGAGTCACTGAAGGGTTTTAAAAAGGGAATGGGGGGCTGGACTTAGCTCAGTTGTAGAGTGTGAGCTCAGCATGCATGAGGCCTAGGATTTGTTCCCCAGCATCCCAAGAAAAGATTAAACAAGTGTGATTTCAAAAGGAGAATCTTGCAGAGGACTGTTATTATTATTGTTCTGTGCTGCTAGGAGTTGAACCTATGACCTTGTGCATGCTAGGAAAGTACTCTGCCCCTGAGTGACACCCCCAGCCCTCTCAGAGAACTGAAAGAAGGATAAAACTAGGGACCAGCTGGGAGACTGCTGATGTGGTCAAGGTCAGAGAAACTAAAGGTAATGGAGGGAAAGGGACAAGATGAAAAAAGGTGCAAATGATGGTGCTACCTGGGGCACACTGGGGCTTGATTTTCCCTGAAGATGATGATTGATTAGGGCTGAGCTCTTCCCATGTGACTGCCTGATAGCTGTTTCTTCTGGCTAATGCCACATGTGGGCCAGGTGGCTCTCTGTGCTTAGGGAAGTATAGTTACCTCCAAAAAATGAGACAAAGCCAACTAGACATATGAAGACTGAACTCGTGAACATGGATACAACGGAGCCTGCCAGCCATCATTGCTGAGCAGAGCCACAGACCTGTGGGCAACTATGTCACAAGCACGGTAGGGAACATGATTACATTGCTGATGATCTATACCATGGTTCCTGTTGGGTTTTAGAAATTCTGTAGCAGCTGACTGGCCTCCAGGTAGATAAGGAGCAAACACTCTTTCATCACCCCCCAAAAACTCCTTATCATTTCCCATTCACCCACATAGTTTTTCTTATACCAACTACATCTCCCCTCCACCCCAAAGCAGCAGGCTGGCTGCTTCAGTAAATGAGAGCAATGTTTCCAATTACACTCAGCTATATTCTTAAGTCCTTTGATTCACTCAGAAGCCTCCTGGAGTACAAGGACAGGCCAAATCAGAGAGGAGACATTTGTCTCAAGTTAAGCGGAAAGCAGATTTATGACCCAGAAAGCAAAGACCTTTCCTAAAGGAGAGTCTGCATTATTTACCCTTATTGCCTCTGTTCAGTAGAAATGCACTGATTTTCCCAGAGGCCTCTGGGAGCAGGTTCAGAACACAAATGCAATAATAGCATCAAGTAAGAAACAGAAGGTTCAGAAGCAAAATCTTCCACAGGGAGGCAAGGGGAACCAAAGGAGTCAGAGAGTAAGCAGTTATCATGAATGAGAGGTTTAATAGGCACTTTCTTAAACCCATCCTCATGTGCATGCACACACACACACACACACACACACACAGAGTCTCACTTGTGATCCATCACGCTGCCCTGGCTGCCACGTGCCACTCTTCAGCCCTTTTCTTTTTCCCAGTGCAGGCAGAATGTTGGACCTCCATGATGGAGCTTGAGCTGATAGGCAGGGAGACCCAGCCTCACCACATGCTCCACTCCTGTTAATTCTTCCTGGTGACAGGTATGCAGGAGCTCACAATTCCAGGCATGGGGCCAGGACAAGAATTAATTAGGAGAACTGTCTGTAATCAAAATGACAATTGGATAGATAAGCCAAGCACAGCTAGGCTGGCTGGATTTGAATTCTGGCTATCATCTCCTACCTGTGAGACTCTAGGCAAAGTATTTCATTTCTCTATGCCTCAATTTATCCATATATAAAGAGGAGATAATAATTCTTAGAATTGTCGCAATATTAAGGCTCATGGCACAGGTTAGGTAATCAATGAGCATCCTAAAGGTGGTGGAATGGCGGTGGGGGGGGGCTTGGCTCTGAACAGGTGGGGGAGGATTTGCTAAAGATTCTCTCCCTAACTCTGTGAGGACTACAGCCTCAGGAGGGAATGAGAGCCCAAGGAAATAATTCTGGAGAAAAAGGAAAAATGAGTTTGGGGGGAAAAAAGAGTAAGATACAGGAGGCTCGAAGCTACCAGGAACTATCTTTTTATGAAAGCAAAGCCAAGGAGTAGATGCCTGGGAAGGATGTAAAACACAGCAATCAGCCTCAGAGTCACACACAGATGGGAGGAAGAGGGCTGGGAAGGGACAAGGTAAGGAGGAGTGCCACAGAATCATCTGGAGGAACAAAAGAAAGTTCAGCAGGTGACTAAACCAATTAGAGGCACTGAAAGTGAGAAAGAAACATTCAAAAGTCTGTAATCAGTGTCTGGAGGAAATGGGAAAAACAGAAACAGGAGAGAAAAATGGCTAAAAATAAAGCCAGAAAGAACGGGAATTAAGTCAGCCTCTTCAAAAGGCCAAGGCAGCCAGGGAGGCTTTCCTGCTTGGCCTTTACTCTGAGACGCTGTGCATGCAGAGAGGAGGGCCTCTTGGGAGCTGCTGTGGGTAATCCTGTGGAGATCGGTGATGCTGAGGATGCTGAGCAGGGAACAACGAGGCCAGGTGGCAGGATGACAGACCCCCAGGCACTAAGGTATTAGCTGGTGCTCTGTGGGACCACTTCCAGTGATGCACTGCAAAGACAGCTCTCTGGGGAGAAAGGTAGGCTCTTGAAATATATGGCAAAGCATCTGGGAAAAAGCAAGAGGCAGGGCTGCAGCTGCTGTCTGCTCCCTAAGTCCTGGGCCAAAAAGGGCCATGTGATGCAACGGGTATTACAGGCTCTCCTATTTCTAACAGTGGGTGATCTGGAAAAAGAATTTCATCCGAAGTCAGAAGATCAGGGTCTAGACTATGACCTCCAGCAATATTAAGGCTCATGGCACAGAGTAGGTAATCAATGAGCATCCTAAATGTGGTGGAATGGCAGGGGGGGGGAGGGAAATATGGGCTCAACTGCACCATCTGTTGACCTTCTGGGACAGCATGCCCACTGGAGATGTGTTGAGAGCCACATCTGAGTCAGAATGGCCCCTGGCATTTTGCCAGAAGAAATGGTTGAGAGGCAAGCCATTAAGATGATGCTGGATTGATTCAATTGTATATAGACCCCTGCTGTCCACCAGGGCATCAGCTACTTTGGAGTTCTCCCTAGGATTGCCTGGGGAGTTCACATTGGTTGGTGAAGTTCCAGTGGAGGGAGTTCCGGTTGGTGTGGTGTGCCGGAGAGGGGCCAGGGGCCATGTAGGTGGCGTTTGGGAGAGTTCCTGGGGAGTGTGTGTGGAGTGCTGTTGGAGTTCAGGCAATAAAGTTTCCTGTTTGAGCATACAAGTGCTTTGTGGCAGCTCGGTGATTTGTGCCCAGCCAGACTGCGGCATTTGGTGGTGTGTGCAGGGGACGCCTGAAGCTTGGGGGTAAGTAAAATTGCTCATCCCTGAGGAAGAGTGAGAGAATGGGTGACCATTTCAAAAAAAAATGTGTTCTTGTTTTGATTTCTTTTGTTTTTGTTTGAAGCTGCCAGTCCCTAGAACTTTCTCAGGCAAACAGGGGAAAATGGTTGGCTCAAGGTTTGAAGTTGTACGCCCCTGAGAAAGAGATAGAAATAGACCACGAATATACATTTCAAGAAAATAGGAAAATTGATACAATGCATTTTTGTTCTGTTTTGGTTTCATTCTGTTTTGGTTTTGTTTTGTGTTATCTAGTTGGGTCGTGTTATCTTTATAGTAGATTAGAAATTAGTAAAAAACAAACCGAAAGAGTGTTAACTAAATTGTTAGAGGTTCAGACTATGGTAGAAAACATGTTAGATCAAGGAAAAGAGAAGTTCTCTCGAGCTAGTCAGACAGAGGAAGAAAATGTAAAGGAGAAAGGACTATCAGAGAAAAAGTTACAACAGGAGGCTGCTACTAACACCTTTCTATCACCAGAGGGCATAAGAGCAGTACTAACTCCAGAGATGGGAGTTCAAATCATTCCCACAGGGGTAAAGGACCTCTTCCCAAAGGAACAGTAGGCTTATTATTGGGACACAGTTCTTCTACTCTAAAAGGACTTATGATAAGTCCTGGGGTAATTGATCCCGATTAGGAAGGTGAAATAAAAATTATAGCCAGTTCTCCAAAGGGTATATCAGTAATTTCACCAGGAGATAGAATAGCACAGTTACTAATAATACCCAGCCTACATGATAAATTTTCCAGTCGTACTGTAGAAAGAGGTTCCAAGGGATTAGGCTCCACAGGTGTAGATTGGGCTATGCTTTCTTTAAATTTAGATTCTCGCCCCATGCTAAAACTAAATATTCAAGGACATGAATTTAATGGGCTACTGGATACAGGTGCAGACCTTAGCATCATCTCTCGTCAAGAATGGCCAAAACATTGGCCATTACAACAAGCCACTCAAACGCTTCGAGGCCTAGGAGTGGCGACTAATCCCCATAGAAGTGCAATGGTATTAGATTGGAAGGATCCTGAAGGATGTGAAGGAACTATACAGCCATATGTATTGGATCATCTTCCCGTAAATTTATGGGGACGAGATGTCCTAGATCAATTAGGTTTGACATTAACAAATAACATCAACCAAAATGCACCCACTATTATGACTAGACAAGGTTTTAGGAAAGGAAAAAGATTAGAAAAACAAGAACAAGGTATAGCAGCACCAATACAAATAGATCAAGGAACAGACAGACATGGGTTGGATTTTCAGAAAGGGCCACTGAGACAATAAAAATTACTTGGAAATCAGAAAGACCAGTATGGGTTCCTCAGTGGCCCCTGACTAAAGAAAAGATACAAGCAGCCCATGACCTGGTCAAACAACAATTAGCAGAAGGACATATACAACCTTCTGTATCTCCCCATAATACTCCCATTTTTGTCATCAAAAAGAAATCTGGTAAATGGAGATTATTGCAAGATTTAAGAGCCATTAATAATGAGATGGTTATTATGGGACCTGCTCAATCAGGGATTCCTCAATTGTCTGCTTTGCCAAAAACCTGGTATGTTTTAGTTATAGATATTAAAGATTGTTTTTTTTCAATTCCAATTCATCCTGAGGATAGTCCACGTTTTGCATTTACTATCCCTGCACTGAATCATGAAGGTCCTGATCAGAGATATGAATGGAAAGTACTCCCTCAAGGGATGGCTAACAGCCCAACTATGTGTCAAATTTATGTTAACAAAGTAATCCAGCCACTTAGAAATCAAAATCCTGAACTACAAATATTTCACTATATGGATGATGTATTATTAGCACACAAAGATAAAAACACATTGCTAGAATGTTATGCCACACTTACAAACTTATTAAAAAATTATAATCTAGAGATAGCAATAGATAAAGTACAATTAAATTTTCCAATTAATTATTTAGGAGTTCTATTATCCTCAACCATGGTCCGTCCACCAAAAATTCAAATACGAGTAGATCAACTCAAATCACTTAATGACTTTCAAAAGTTATTAGGAGACATAAATTGGATAAGGCCTTATTTAGGTATACCAACAGGAGAGTTGGGACCTTTATTTGATATCCTAAAAGGTCCATCAGATCCAAATTCACCCCGAATGTTAACGCCTGAAGCAAGAAAGGCATTAAAAATCATTGAAACATATATGGAAAATATGCATTTGGATAGAATTGATATAAGTTTGCCTTTATTATTTATTGTACTACCAACAAAAAATATTCCTACAGGAGTATTTTGGCAAGAAGGTCCATTATTATGGATACATTTATCTTATTCTCCTAACACTATTCTTACTAGGTATCCTGAGGCTGTAGGACAATTAATACTCAAAGGAATAAAAGCAGCAAAGGGAGTGTTTGGGATTTCTCCCAATAAAATTATTACTCCATATACTATGGATCAAATTGATGAGTTAGCTAATGAGTTAAATACTTGGGCAATAACCATGTGCAAATCTAATGACTACCACTTTGACAATGAACTGGGAGAACTGCTTCAATATTTCTTCTGGATTTTTGATGGGCTCCCTTCATGCCTGAGAAAAAACTAAAGATATTATAGCTCATTGCTTACAAAATTTTGCCACTGTGGGCGTTCCAAAACAGTTAAACACAGATAATGGTCCTGGTTATACTTCTACCTCTTTTAAACAATTTTGCTCATCATTTGACATTACTCATGTAATAGGAATCCCATACAATCCACAGGGAGAAGGCATAGTTGAAAGAGCTCATCAAACTATTAAAATGTACTTATTAAAGCAAAAAGAGGGAATTGGAAAGGGGTATATATCCCCCAAAGATAAACTTAAAATAACCCTTTTTACTCTAAACTTTTAAAATTTGGATTCATCAGGGCTTAGTGCTGTGGAAAGACATATGTATCCAAAAAAGGTACATAAGCCTAAGGTACTTTGGAAGGATATTCTAACAGGACAATGGAAAGGTCTTGACCCAGTGATTGTCTAGAGTCGGGGTTCTGCTTGTGTGTTTCCACAGGGAGAACAGCAGCCAATTTGGATTCCAGAGAGACTAACCAAAGTGATTTCTACAGACCAAAATGAAGATGATTTGACTCAAATCCATAACAGCTGATATCCAGAGCTCCAGCTTGGCTATTCCTACATCTGCAACAGTGGTTCTCCCACACCTGGAGGCTAATGAATAATGAATACAATTAGAGCCTATTTTAAATGTAAAACACCTTGGGGCTTGCTTGTGGGAATACCTTCAGACCCATTATGCAAGTTACAGGAAAAAGGATGGGATATCCAAAAAAGAGTCAAACCAGGATGTCTTTTTCAATATCTATATTATTATTGCCTTTTCCCACATCATAAAGTTCTATTTTATTTTTTGAGCTCATACATACTTAGGTTAATATTTTTCTGAGAAGTTTTATTTTTTGACTGTGGAGTTTTTAAACATTGCAATGGAGATTTCACCTGTGTAATGCTACAAGGCCTTTACTATTGTCTTACGTGTTGTATGTTATGTGTGCACACTTGTGTTTTGTGTTGTATGTCTGTATGTGCATATGTCCATATATCATATATGAGGAGCACTCATGAAAAAATGGATCCAAATATTTTTATTAGTCATGTGATTTAAGTGTTTTAATTTAAATTGGGTAAATAGCTGTTGAGGATTGTTTTAATATGTGAACAAATAAGGAGGTTAACAGTTCTGTTTGTTTACTTTCACCTTTCCTTTTCATTATATCTAATTCTATTCAGGATGCTAAATTGTTTAGGAAATTGCTTTCTTTTAGTGCCTGCTGGAATGTTACATAATTTTTTTTTAGCCATCATTGCCAGAATTCCTATCTTCATCCCAGTGCCGGTGTAGACAAAGATAAAACCAAACTACAGCTTCTATGATAGCTATTACAACAAACTGTATAAATTGATGCATTAATGAATAATAACTCAACAAGTGATGCTCAATCAAGGAGTTGATTTACTTTGGGAGGAAATGGACATATTGATGGATTCCTCTGCTTTGAACTGCTTGCAGAACTTGCCTGGACTATGTATCACTTGTATGCATTGTGAACTATCTGTTGGTGCAGCGAATTGTAATAGTGCTGGGGTATCTTTGCTGATGGTGTCATCAGTAGTACAATTTTTCCAAAAGGATTCATCATTTGGCTCGGTGTCATGGCATTTTGCATCCTCCTCCCTTCTGCTTGTGATGCTCTAAAAATTTGTGGGCCAACAGAGGTGAGGCAAAGAACCTCATCCCCCCACTGGTGCAAAGGCCAAATTTGGGGGCCAACAGAGGTGAGGCAAAGAACCTCACCCCCCACTGGTGCAAAGGCCTATCCACAAGTATGGCTGTATGCTGGACTGGTAGTCAATGACGGGTAAGATCCAATTGCAGTGGTACCAAACTAAGACAGGAGGCTGACGCCTTGAGGTCAGCTTATCCGATGACAGGTAAGGACCATATGTAGTATTGGACAACCTAAGACAGGCACAGTCCCTAAGCCACATTGCTTGTTGTTTAACTAAACAGAAGTGGGGAGATGTTGAGAGCCACAACCGAGTCAGAATGGCCCCTGGCATTTTGCCAGAAGTAATGGTTGAGAGGTGAGCCATTAAGATGATGCTGGATTGATGCATTTGTATATAGACTCCTGCTGTCTGCTTCTGGTGCCCGCTACTTTGGAGTTCTCGCGGGGATTGCCTAGGGAGTTCATGTTGGTTGGTGAAGTTCCAGTGGAGGGAGTTCCAGTTGGTGTGGTGTGCCGGAGAGGAGCTGCGTGGGTGGCATTTGGGAGAGTTCCTGGGGAGTGTGTGTGGAGTGCTATTGGAGTTCAGGCAATAAAGTTTCCTGTTTGAGCATACAAGTGCTTTGTGGCAGCTCAATGATTTGTGCCCAGCCAGACTGCGGCAGAGATAAACTTTTAAAACTTGACTACTTTTCAAGGTATTTTGGAACCTATGTTCAAAAGACTAGAGAATCCTGAGCAAAATGGAAACATGCAGATACTGGGCATGGAGAGCTGAGGCAGGAGGATCACAAATTCAAAGTCAATCATGAATCTCAGCAATTTAGAAATCCCCTGAGCAACTTAGGGAGACCCTGTCTCAAAATAAAAAATAAAAAGGGTTGGGGATGTGGGGCTTGGGATATAACAGTTGGTAGAGTACTTACCTTGCATGCACAAGGCCCTGGGTTCAATCCCCAGCACCACCAACATGAAATAAATAAGTAAACAATAAAGAACAAATGCTGCCATGCATAATTGCACAAACCTGTAATCCTAGCAACCTGGGAGTCTAAGGCAGGAGAATTGCACATTTCAGGACAGTCTGGGCAACTTAGCAAGAACCCATCTCAAAATTAAAAATAAAATGGACTGGGAACTTAGTTCATTTGTGAAGCACCCATTTCAATCTCTACTACCACATATGTAAAGAAAAAAAATGCTTCCCCTCAATATGTGTGGCTGACCATCACTTTCATCAATACCATTTTATGAGTTTTCTTGGACAGACATGTCAAATTATCACACACTGTGTGGCTTAATGCCACACAATTTACTCTCATAGTTCTAGATCTTTGTCTCCACTAGCTTCTGGCTACAGGTTTCCCCTGCATTGTGGGTGTTTCGTTCCAATTCTGCTTCTATCCTAAGTTGGCCTATAAATGTCTCTCCTCTGAAAGTCTTTCATTTGAATTTGTCATTGGACTTAACTTCATCTGGTTAATCTAGTGTCATTTATTTTGAGATCCTTTATTATATCTGCAAAGACCCTTTTTCAAATGAGATCACATTCACAGTGAATGTGAAATAAGATGTGGACACATCTTTTTAAAGGCCACCATTCAACCCACTGTCCCAGTAAAATTGAATTAATAGGGAAACAAAATGGAAATCAGACACCAGAGAAGCCCACAGATTGTAGGCCTTTGGCACTGAGCCCTTAACCTGAGGGATCTGACTCAACTCCAGGTAGATGGTGCACCATTGGTAGCTCCTGGAGAATTGCTTGGTGGGCGGGGGAATGACTTCTACACATCAGAGTGCTCTATGTTGACTGTGTAGGTTTTGAATAGGCTCTTGGGAGAGGAAATACTGGAGGAGGAGTTGGTTTCAGGGGGTCCCCTGTGTTGAGCTCTTGATGTTGGTTTGGGACATGCTGCATTTGACCTTTCCAGTGGGCTAGTCAGAGGGAAGTGTCCACATGGAAGTGAGGCTGAACAGGGGTGGTGTGGTAGATTCATGGCCTTTCATCCAGGTGTGAATGTCACTCTCTGTCAATCGTGGTTCCAGCATGTATTGGATGTGTGGCTTTGAGACTTATAGGGTTATGGGGAGAATTAATACAGGAGGAAAGGCATTGGGTGGGGCTTTTCATATACCTTGGAATTGGCGAGAGCCCTCAATCTGAGGACCTAGCACAAAACTGGCCCATGCTTTGGAGAGCCAACTGACACTTTTCTGGACTTCCTATGAAGGTGGGTGCCATCCCCATGGACCTCCCTCCCTTCTCCCTGGCCTATCTTCAGGAACCTGGCGGCATTCAAGGAGACTGGAGTGATTTTGAGGGGGGGGGTAGTGGGGATTGAACCAGGTGCTACACCACTGAGCTACATCCTCAGTCCTTTTTTACATTCTTTATTTTGAGACAGGATCTTGTGAGACTGACCATGAATTGCTATCCTCCTGCCTCAGCCTTCTGCATCACTGGGATCAAGGTATACACCACTGCCCTGGCTAGGACTGAAGGGATTCTGATGGTGTGGGTCTCACAGGGTATGTGGTGCTGCCCAGTCACCCCTCTACCCAACAAGACAGTGGACTTCCCTGGAGCAGAGGCCCAGGAACTGTCTCCAGGCCTTCCCCAAGCATGAAAGTGGGATGGAGGCCAAAGGTAGAGACAGAGAAGATGTCAGGGATCCTGTGGAACACCAGCTAGGCTCCCTGGGGCTCCAGATCCATCTCTCTCCAGGATGGGGGTGGTGGTAAAGAAACTGATCTAAACTACAGTGTAGAGAATATTTTCCTTAGGGGCAATTGAGGAAATGTAGGATTCAAACATCTGTGCTCTTTGCAGAGGCCCTTTTCTTTCTAGAAATGCTGAGCATATGGGCATACCAACATCTCAACAGTTCCAGTCTTAAACACTCTCCCTCTTTGTCCTCTCTGTCCAGTGGCCACCCAGCAGGACCTGCAGGTCAGTAACTGACTTAATATTGGGTCCCTGAAGCAGCTTTGTTCTTTCAGCAGTGTTTGCCCCCAGCTGTCAAGTGCTCCTTCCCCAGCCTGGGACACTGAAAAGGGAGCAAGAAGTGTTCTGCTACATGACTATGGGGTGTAGTCTCCAAGCCTGATCAGCTGGCTTGAAATACCAGACCTGGGATTTACTAGGCAGGTGGCCTCGATGAGTTACTCAACCTCTCTGTGCTTGAGTTTCTTTATATAGAAAACAGAAATAACATCAGTACTCACCTTATAAGGTTATTGTGAGAAGTACATGGCTGTGTATGAAGTCATTAGAATCAATGCCTGGGCAGTTCTAAGTACAGTTGTCCTTGGTGTTGGGGGTGGTCTTGGTTCTAAGAATCCCTGAGGAAATCAAAATCTGTGGATGCTCAAGTGCCTAATATAAAATGGCAGGGTTGGCAAAACCTCACTGTTTTTAGCAGCTTAATTCACAAGAGCTAAACTGTGGAAACAGCCTAGATGCCCTTCAGTAGATGAATGGATAAAGAAACTGTGGTATATATACACAATGGAATATTGTGTGGTTTTAAAGAATGAAATTATGGCATTTTCAGGTAAATGGATGGAATTAAAGAATATCACGTGGAATGAAATAAGCCAATCATAAAGAACCAAAGACTAAATGTTTTTTTCTAAGTGGATGCTGATCCACAATGGGCAGGGGTCAAGGAATGAAGGGAGGAAGTATAAATTGAGCAGAGGAGAGGCAGGGGGAGGGGAGGGTGAGTGGAGGTGGATGGTAGAATGATATGGACGTAATTACCCCTATGTATGGGAATGAATGCACAAATGGTATAACTCTACATCATTTACAACCAGAGAAATGAAAAGTTGTGTTTGTGTAAAAAAATGAATAAATTAATAAAAATTTGTTTTTAAAAAAATGTCAGGGCTGGGATGTGGCTCAGTAGTGGTACAAAATTTGTCTTACATGTTTGAAGCCCTTGGATCAACCCCCAACACCAGAAAAGAAAGACAAATGAGCAAAGGCATAGTATTTGCATATAACCACCACATACCCTCCTGGACACTTTCTTAATTTATTTATTTTGAAGTGCTGGAGATTGAACCTCTAATATACTTTGTATTTATTTATTCATTTTTTGGCACCAAGGATTGAACCAGGGGCTCTTAACCACTGAGAGATACAGGATCTTGTTAGTTGCTTGAGTTGCTTAGTGCCACGCTGAGTTGCTTAGGCTGACTTTGAACTCTTGATCCTCTTGTCTCAGCCTCCTAGACCTCTGGGATTACAGGCATGTGCCACCGCACCAGGCTCCCATATATTTTAAATTGTCTCTACATTACTTATACGTAATGCAATGTAAATGCTATGTAAGTAGTTATTTTACTGTACTGTAGAGGGACTCATGAGAAGAAAAAAAGCCTATGTGTTTAGTTCACATGAAATACGTTTTTCTAAACATTTGTCAATTCACAGTTGGTTGAATCCACAGATGTGAAGCCGTCAGATGTGGAGGGCTGGCAGACCCGGGGAAGTCAAGCTGCTAATCACATGGCCAGGTCTAGGGGAAGGGAAAGCTCTCGGCAGAGCTCTGCCCAGAGCCAAGCACTGTGCTGAGTGCTCTAGCTAATTAAATGCTTGCCAGAACAGAGGAGGAACTGCCATCCCAGTTATTAGACCAAGAGCCTGAATGGCCAAGTGGCTCAACTGGGATCCAAACCCTGAGACGTCTGAGTAGACACCAGGCCTTGGTTGGCGTCCGCAGGCTGCATATCCAGAGGGGACGTGGGAAAGCCACTCACCTAGGGCAGTTACTGAAGGCAAGGGAGGTATGCATTGGAGCCTTCATGGAGCAAGGGTTGCCCTGGTCACATCAGGAAGTAGTCTCTCACCACTGCTCTGCCCTGAGCATCTGCTCCAGTCTTTCCATCTGAAGAGTTCCTTGTGGCCCTCAGCCCACATGGCTGACCCTGGCACCAGTAATTTCTGAGATCCTCATGTTACAACCTGGACACCAGAAGGGGGCTGAAGCCCTCTTCTAAATCCCAGCTCCTAAGTTCCTGATTGGCACAGGTAGTGTGTGGTACCTGTCTTTTGGGGGCCAGAGGCCAGTTAGTTTTCTTGCAGAACAGGGCAGCTTACTGGTGCAGTCCTGAGATGAGGGATGGGTCTAGGAAGGGAGGTTTCCAGGCCAGGGGAACTTGGTAGGTAGTCCAGGAGGCAGCTACTCCATAAGCTTATTCTTTGCTCTTGATCTGATGCCCACTCCTAGTTCCTTCTTGCTCCTACCTTCAATTTGTCTTGACCTCTACTCATGCAAATTCAGCTTCTGTCCTCATGTCTCTTGCACTCTGTGGTTGCACTCTCTGACAATAATCCACCACTATTTCCTGAAACTCTACATGTTTTTGTATTCGAATGCTCAGATAATTCAATGGCTTTGCACAGATTTCCACACCACGTCATTTCAAACTCACTGATTGGTTTAAAAACTGGCTGCCTTAGGGGACCCAGGTTGTATCCAGGCATCTGCTGGGTGACCCCTTTTTGTAGGTCTTTGGGCTGAAGGCTTCCACTGTGGGCATGAACAGGGGATGGTACCAGGAGGAGATATCCACTGTACCTAGCTTTGCCATGATGCTCCTTCCAAAAGGCTTTCCTAAGCTTTTCTATGCTAAAGTCCACTTATGGTATAGCATTAGACCCTTGAGATTGCCACAGGGTGCTGAGAACATTTGTCCAACTCAACAGAGATCCAAATGTACAGTGTCTTAAACAAGTTAGAATATTATTCCTTGCTCAAATATGAAATAGGGAATGAGTAGTCCTGAACAGATTGGATGGGGACGAAGCTGCTCTGACTCACTGTTCCATCATCCCTCAGGTGTGGGCCTCATCTTCATGGATCAAACTCTCTGGTTTCCATATTCCAGCCAATGGGAGGGGGAAAATGCATCCCCTTCACTTTAAATGCAGGAGCCAGACTTTGTACCCTTTGCCTTGCTAATACCTCATTAGCCAGAACTTAGTTGCTTGGCCACACCAAACTGCAAGGGGGGCTGGGAAATGGAGTCTGTCCCCTGGGTGGTTAGGTGCCCAGCTAAAATTTGGGAGTTGTGTTACTAAGGAGGAAGAGAACATAGATATGGTGACAATGGTACAACCATTCTCCTGTCACCCATTTCGGATGCCTCTCCACCATTTAGTATATCACCCCATCTTGGCATGCACCAGTTCCTGATTCCTTTCTTGCAGGGGTTTGTCTTCATCCCCACTCAAATTGCTCTATACCCAATGTCTCATAAGAACCTTCCAACTGATCCCTTTTCTTTCAGTCTCCCCCTGTGATCATCAGAAGAAACAAATCTGATCAAATGGCACTACTATTCAGAAATTTTTCATTGGCTCCCACTGCCCAAAGCAATTTCCTTTTTTTTTTTTCCTCTGTACTGGGCTTGAGCTAAAGGCTACTGAATCTCCTAGCTACACCTCCTGTAGTTTCTGATGATTGGTCTCCAAACATTGGGGTTCACTTATTCAATTGTTGATTCATTTGCTGATATGCGGTAGGCTCTCTAAAAGGTGCAAAGATTCACCTATGACCTAGAGATATGCTGCTTCCATGGGACAACAACCAGGATGATAGAAGAGCTGGATGTTGGACTCAGGAGTTCAAGGGAGGTTGGTTCCACCAGCTGTATGATCGTGGGTACTTTACCCCATGCACCTTACTATTTAGGACCTCAGTTTCCTCTAGCAAAATGGCAGCAGCTATATCAACCTAAGAAAGTCATCATGGGGTTAAATAATTTGGGCACAGGTTAGTTATCATCATCATCATCATCATCATCATCATTATGATCATCAATGTCCTCACCTTACTGAGACCTTTATTTAAGAAGCCTGGGTCTGGCAAGGCTACTTCGCAGGCTGGCTCAGTGGATTGGGCCAGTGTGCAGAGTGGATCAATATCAGAGAGGTATTTCCAGTTTCACAACTAGAGATGACTCTGTAAAGTTTGCTCCTTCATCCAGTTGTCCAGAGTTGTGAGGTTTCCAGCCGTCAGGCTCCAAGCACTGTATTGCCTCATTAAATCTACAACAGCCTTGTGGGGTTGATTTTTTTTGCTACCACCATTCGGTTCCCTGAATTCTGCTGGCCATCGAGGCACTTTTCAGGACCAGAAGTTAAACACTAACCTACTTGTTAACTGCCCATAAGTCTCACCTTATCAGTCACGCTGCTGTCACAGGCCGGGTGGGCCAGGAGCAGGCGCAGCAGGTCGGCATTGCCATTGTGACAGGCCATCATGAGAGCCCACAATCCATCGTGGTCCTACAGGTTGACCTCTGCCTGGCAGCTCAGTAGAACTTGGACCATGTCCTCCTGGTTGTGGTTGACTCCCAACATCAGGGCCGTCTGGACTCCCTGCACACAGGGCAACGGGGATATGGTGAGGCTGTTGCTGGTGCCAGGGTGCTCAGCAGGGACTCCTCAAGCAAATGACCATTCCTTCCAACGTGGCTTTCCTTCTCTGTCTGGCAGAATTCTACTTCCCCAGGGTGCTAGTCAGGTACTCCATCTGCTCTAAAGGCTTTCCAACTTCACCCCCACCACCACCCAAGTGGAATTCATCACACTGGCCATCACAGCTTGTCAATCTCTCCTGTTCTCAAGGACTGTACAGTTGTTGGTGGGACTGTCATCTTTGTCTCTGTCTCCACAGTACCTAGCACCCAGCACTGATACATGTGGAGCCATGGGGGAGATGAAGTTTGAGTGCTTCAGAGGCCTGCCTTCCTATCACTGCCCTGGCCCAGCCTTCCCCAGGACGCTTTGGTCTGCTCCACGCCTCTGGTCTTTTTACATAGAAGCCTTTGATTCAATAAGATCTCATGTTCCTGTGGCTAATTCTAATCTGTAGCCCTTGACACCCCTGTGATCACCGGCATACACAGCAAGAGAATCAGAAAGTGAGTCCCATCTCCAGCTCTGCCAGCCACAAGCTGGGACTGTGGCTGCCTCGCTGCCTTCCCTGAATCCTAATTTTGTTTACAAATGAATGGCCTTTCTGTGTGTATCTCACAGGAATTTTGTGGGAATCACATAAGATAAAGGATGTAAATAGAGTAATGTGTGGTGGTAATTTTTCTGATTAAAAAGTGACAATTTCTTATTTCCCATAGATTTTCTTGTATAAAATATTTAAAGATTTTATTGATTCTTTTTAGTTTCTCATGACAGTAGAGCTTATTTTGACATATTATACATATACGGAGTATAACTCCCCATTCTTGTGGTTGTACATGATGTGGAGTTACACTGGTTGTATATTCATATGTGAATGTAGGCAAGTTATGTCTGATTCATTCTACTCTTTCCCATCCCCATTCCTCTATAATATACTATTTACATGTCAATATTTTTCTATAGCCCTCTTACAGGAATTGATCATATTTTGTCCCTGTGGTTCTCATGAGTTCCAGGCAGGTCAATGATTTCTCTCGGATGAGATTCTGGGCTTTGTAACATGGCAAGAATAAGGCAAATACTGTGTTTTCTTTCCTTTCAGATTCCTCATGGCTCTGAACACTATGTCTAAAAAGTGCTGAGGAGTGTTTGCTGCTGTGCTGGCTGATTACAACTCCAATCTGCAGTCCCTGTGCATTCTGCTGCCCTGTTCAGCACCCCGGGGCTTTGAAAAAAGAAAGGGGGCTTGGAATCAGAAAAATCCAGGCTCTACCAGTTAGGATCCACATGAATGTGTGCAAGATATCCTCCATATCTCTCCCTGATCAGGGAAGACAGGAATGACCAGTATTCTTGGTCTGGTGGACTTGTGGTGAGAATGGGGTCCTCAGCAAGCCCTGGGCATGGGTTACCTGTCAGGGTCTTCATGCGGGTTGGAGATGGTGTATGGTAATTGCCCAGTTTGTGGTGTGCATTACTCGATGTCCTGATCCCCCACTTCTCTGAAACCCAGACACATCTTTCCAAAGAATCCTGTGTGCATTTTTGGTGTGTTTTACTCAGCCCCAAGGTAATGGCTATTCTTTGGATTAACCCAACCATGAATTTCCATACAGACCCCTCTTCCCAACTGACAGTTATGCTAAATGGGTTAACTTGCCCAAAACAGTGAAAGAAGAAGCTGCATTTATGTGAAATTCTGCAGACTGTGAATTTCTGAGCCCCTCGGCTTACATGCTGGGTATAAAACTCTGAAATTCCCTGAATTCGGAGTTCAGGGGATTAATTGATTACAGCAAAAGCTGTGCCCTCTGAACCTGGCTGCTGCCAAATAAAACTGTTTCCTGCTATCTTTGGTGCCTTGCCTTATTTGTCCCTACAACAAATGGGAATTGGAAAGGAGGGGGAGGGAGGGCAGCATGCATGTGTAGTAAAAGTACACAGAGAGGAGAAAGGAATGACCCAGAGCCCCAACAGTAAAGACAGGCTTCTCGACCTCCCGTGCCACCAAGTTGCCCAGCCAAGTCATTAAATGACAGTACAGGAAGGTGGCCATGATCTTCATACTTGTGGGGTTCCATTGCCTTCCAGTCTCCATTTTTCCATTAGTCATTTGGATCCATTTGTCGGGCCCTTGACACTGAGCACTAGGATACAAATGTGAGGCTTCAGGACTTGGGCATGAATTTCAGTCCTCAGGTGTCACCATCCCCAACTTTCTCCTGTCCCCTTCCAAGACCTGAAAGAACTTTTTATTTATTTATTTATTTTTTTTTTGTGGATTTATAGCACAAAGTGCAATTGTAGGTGCACTGAGGAGGAGGAGGAGGAGGGAGAGGTAGAGAAGGATGAGGAGGGGGAGAGGAGGAGAGGGAGAAAAAGAAGAAGACTGGGATGTAGCTCATTGGTAAAGTGCCCCAGGGTTCGATCCCCAATACTAACAACTGAACAGTAATTAAAACTGATCTTTAAAATCCAGAGACTCCTATGGGGCATGGTGGGTCATGGCTGTAATCCCTGAGCCTCTGGAGGCTGAGACAGGAGAATCATGAGTTCAAAGCCAGTCTCAGCAACAGCCAGGCACAAAACAGCTCTGTGAGACCCTGTTTCTAAAACACAAAATAGGGCTGGAGATATGGCTCAGTGGACAAGTGCCCCTGAGTTCAATCCCCTGTACCACCGTCATCTGCATCCCTTCCACCCCAACCAATCAACCATCCAAACAAAAAAAAACAAAGAAAAAGAGACTCAGTTCCAGGTTTGGTGATCCTTGCCTGTAATCTTCACATCTTGGGAGGCTGAGGAGTTAGGATCACAACTTCCAGGCCAGCCTCAGCAACTTAGTGTGGCCATGAGCAACTTGGCAAAAGACCCTGTCTCACAAAAAAGGCCTGGGGATGTGACTCCATGGTACAATGTCCCTGAGCTCAATCTCCAGTGCTCCCCACTAAAAAACCTAAAAACACATAGGAGGTACAGCACAATTTTTTCATGCCTTAAGTAATTTATTCAAGGTTGACTATGTGTCAACTTCAAGGGATACAAAACTGAGTAAGACCCATTTCCTGGGCTCAGCTTGCTGAGTCATCTGGGGAGACAGATGGGAAACAGGGATTGCAGGAGAGGAAGACAATGCTATTAGAGAGGATCCTGGAATACAAAGAAGCAGGACTAGGGAGCATGCCTATGGAGCAAGGGTCAGGAAAGCCACCTGCAGAGGCTGCAGAGCAGTAGGAGTTAGCCAGGTGGCCAGAGAAGTGATGGGGGTGTGCTTCCACATGGTGTCCCTGGAAAACAGCAGCATTTGAGAAGAGCAGGTTTCACAAACCACCCAAAGTCATATGTGCCTCCAGCATGAGACATGAGAAGCGGGTCCTCATGAGGAGCCTGCAGTTCACCCCTGCAGCATGATGGGGTCACTGAGGTGTCTTCATGTGGGGAGTTTTAGTCAGATTTGCCCTTTAAAGAAATGAAGGATTGGCCTTAGCATTGTTTTGTGGTGGTTGTTTTGGGATGGTTATTTATTAATTGATTTTGTTGCTGGGAATTAAACCCAGGGTCTTGGGCA
Source organism: Marmota marmota marmota (assembly GCF_001458135.2). Classification (NCBI taxonomy): domain Eukaryota; kingdom Metazoa; phylum Chordata; class Mammalia; order Rodentia; family Sciuridae; genus Marmota; species Marmota marmota. Next base: position 144,662 of record NW_026005973.1, on the reverse strand, counting down.
CGATAGGTAAGCCTTCTACACTCTACCACTGATCTACACTTCAGCCCTAATGGTATCATTTCAGAGTGTGTTCCATAAACAGTTCCCATTAGGATCCTGGAAAGGGACAGGTGCACATTTAGACATCAGAATCTCACCTATCATGATGGCACACCCCTGTAATTCTAGCAACTCTGGAAGCTGAGGCAGGAGGGTGGCAGCTTCATGGTCAAGCTCAGCAATGTATAGGGACCTTGTCTCAAACTAAATAAATTAAAAGGGGGCTGCAGCTCAGTGGTAGAGTTTAATCTCCAGTACCAAAAAGTAGAATCTGCATTTTATCCTACTTCCTCAGATGATTCTTCATTGACAGCACGCGCGTGCACACACACACACACACACACACACTATATTACAAAGAACATCAGATTTAGCAACTGGAAAAGCAGAGGAAACTCTGCATCTAATAATTGAAGAACCAGAAGTCTACAGAAAATGTCACATCATCATGACCAGAAGATGGTGCAGATTTTCCATTTACCTGATTTCATGTGTGGCTATAAAGATGGAAATCTTGTTCAAAAGACATTGCTTGGTCTCCTTGCCTAAATTTAGAAGAGGGCCCCCCAGAAATTGTGATGACAGAGAAGAAACTAGAAAGACTGTGGGTGTTTGGGTGGGGTGTGCTGGGGATTCAACTCAGGTCTATCTGAGCACAAAACACATATCCTGCCCCTGAGCTGCACCCCAGCCCCAGAAAGACTCTTTTATAACAGGTGGGAACAGCCATTCATCTCCACAGAAGTCTCTTGTTTAGAGAAAGATTACCTCATAAGGACCTGTCCTCTAGGCTGGAATAGTACCAAGCCCCCAAAGTAAATCTTGTTCTATTTGGGCTGCAGAGTCAGGGTGAGAAGAGGTGGGTCTCTGTAGAATTTCTGGCCTCCAGCACTGTAAAAAGAAGAGCCTTCTAGACCCAGAACAAATGCAGATGGCTCCACAGAGCCCCTAGTGATCCCTCCCCACCAGTTTTTCCTAGTTCCTATTTGAGTCCTGGCATCCATAGGGCTGGAAGCAGAGCCACCACCTTGGCATGAATGCTGAGGAAGAGGTAAGTAGTTGTGGGTGTGCAGCAGCCGTATCTGTGCAAAATGTCATGTTCCTGTACACTCAGCATCTTTTTTGTGTGTGTGGTTTTAGGGATCAAACCTATGGCCTTGTTCATGTGAGGCAAGAACTGACCAGCTGAGCTATATCCCCAGCCCTTTTTGGTTTGTATATTTATTTGTTTGGTACTGGGGATTGAATCCAGGGGAACTTAACCAATGAGCTACATCCCCAGTGCTTTTCTTTATATTTTGTTTTGAGACAGGGCCTAGCTAAATTGCTAAAATGCTTAGTCTGGCATTGAACTCACAATCCTCCTAATGCAGGCTTCTGAACTGCTGGGATTACAGGTGTGGACCTAGGCACCTGGCTCAGAGCCCTCTTATGAATTCCAAAAACTCTTATCCAGATTTCCCTCCCATGTTCCCTCTCCCTATCCCACTATGAATCAGCCTCCTCATACCAAAGAAAATATTCAGCATTTGGTTTGGGGGATTGGCTAACTTCACTTAGCATTATCTTCTCTAATTTTCATCCTTTTACCTAAAAATGTCATGATTTTAATCTCTTTTATTGCTGAGTAATATTCCATTGTGTGTGTGTGTGTGTGTGTGTGTATATATATATATATATA